>NC_034411.1:108707343-108855792 GCF_002078875.1 Numida meleagris
CTTCGCCGTCTTGCTGCTATTTCTGGGGCCTTCGCCGTCTTGCTGCTATTTCTGGGGCCTTCGCCGTCTTGCTGCTATTTCTGGGGCCTTCGCCGGAATTGGGGTGTGATGCTGAGGCCAGGTGGATAGAAAACAGAAATGACCACAAGCTTTAAAAATGTGTGTGCTGCACATTCTTTTGGTATTTTCAGAACAAAACTGGTTTTCTCTAACTGAGCACATGCTGCGTGTTGCTTTTATGCACCTTTCTGGGATCAGGGCAGGAGTATTATCTAAATGTGATATGCTCACTGGCTGCTGCGGGTCAGACAAAAGAACCAGAGCTCCTTTGGGTTATGGATTCATGACATTGGCTCTGCAGGATTTTGGCTGAGCTCGGAGACATTAGTTGTTCTCTGGACTCTTAACCACACGGTGGCATCGTTGTACTACAGAAATATCCTCTTTCTTGGGGGGGAAAGAAAAAGGGAGACAATTTTATTGGCAAGGTAGAAAATATTTTGTGTTTTAGAAATTAGGCTTTGGATGATGGCTAATATGAAATACTGATTTCTGCTCCTTGCTGTTACTCAGGAATGCTAATGGATTAGAGGAAGCTACTGGCTGAAGCAGGAAAGCTTCACGTTGTAGCTGCCCAGTCTGCATTAAAATGGTCCCTAGAAATGCCCATCTTGGGGCAGGAATCCCATGTGCTTGGTGCTGTGTGAGCTCTTTGTTCCATCACAATTTAAAAAAAAAAAAAATGTTTTTTCCATTGCTTTCTGTTGCGTGCAATACCCGCATCCCTGGAGTACCCAAGTCTGTAAGAGTGACCTTCCTCTCCCTGGGTCCTTGAGGAGTTTTGCTCGCATCCAGCATCCCTCTGACACTGGTGACACGGGTTTCTCAAGTGGAGACACCTGACCACTGGTGCCTTCACGTGGCCCTCTCTTGCTCAGAGGCGCGGTGCTATGCGAGGGCTCTGAGGAGGACGGCCACCTCTACGTCTCCACGGAGGATGTGAGAGTCAGCATCACCATTCAGAGGCTGCAGGTGTCATCTCCACCTCTTGGAGGGACCTTCCGCATACGCCTGGGGAGCACAGTGATACCAGGTAAGGCATGGTGCGAGTACAGCTCCTGGGCTTGCCTTTGCAGCAAGCCAGGTGAAGATTCCTATTTCACCCAAGCAAATGCAGAAGGAAAAGCATGACAACCTGGCAGCTCTCGAGGTACAAAGCATCTATGGCCAATATTTTCTATTTTTCCTGCTCTTGTCATGGCAAATTGCTAAGAGTGACCAGGTACCGCTGAGGTTCTCTGTCCTGCCACCAAATCTTTTCCTTGTGCTTCTGGGGTCATGGCTTTGTGGGCATGGTGGTGGTGGGTTGATGGTTGGACTAGATGATCTTAGTGGACTTTGGTCTTTTCCAACCTCAGTGATTCTATGATTTGAGAACACTGAGCCCTGGAAATGCTCAGGGTGCAGGCTGGCAAGTCAAACACGCTGCGGTGGTTGCACTTCTGCATCTGATGACCTTCCAAACAGGAGTTAAGGACTATATGGAGGGCAGTATTTCTAGACATAAGCAATGGGATCATTAATAATGAAATTACTTTTTCGCATGTCGTTGCTTAAGATACTTCTGCAGCAGGGTATCTCAACGCTGCCATTTACCATAGAGTCATAGAATGGTTTGAGTTGGAAGGGACCCTTAAATTCCATCTGTCCCACTCCCCTGCAATGAGCAGGGAGACCCACAGCTCCATTAGTGCTCAGAGCCCCATGCAGCCTGATCTTGGGTGTGTGTAGGGACAGGGATTCTGCCATCTTTGTGCAACCTGTGCCACTGCCTCTCTGTAATAAAAGACTTTTTCCTTATATCCAACCTAAGAGCATTTCTCATGCTCTTTTTCCTGAGTCTTATGCATTCCTGTTCTTTAATGAATCATTTTAGATCTATTATTTCTGTAGCTTTGGATGCTTATGGGTACTTACGTCAAGAGAAATAAGACATAATTTGCAGGTTTTTTTGGAATTGAACTATCAAGTCTTCGTGATGAACAGATTTTGCCTCTCATCCCTTTAATCCAGGAAGTTTCTGACTTGTTTCTTTTGAAGGAACATGACATGCACAGTGAAATATCATGTCTTCCAAAAATTCAGATTGCTGAGTGTGAAAAGTATTACAGAATCACAGAATCACAGGGGTTGGAAGGGACCTCTGGAGATCATCTAGCTCAACCCCCCACTAAAGCAGTTCCCTGCAGTAGATTACACAGGAAAGCATCCAGGTGGGTTCTGAATATCTCCAGTGGAGGAGTTTCACCTCTCTGCGCAGCCTGTGCCAGCGCTCTGTCACCCCCACAGTAAGGAATTTTTTCCTTGTGTACATATGGAATTCCCTGTGTTCCAGTTTGTGCCCATTGCCCCTCTGTTCTGTTGCTGAGCACCACCGAGGAGAGCCTGGCCCCATCCACTTGACTCCTGCCCATGAGATATTGATAAGATTCCCTTACGCCTTCTCTTCTCCAGACTGAACAGCCCCAGGGCTCTCAGCCTTTCCTCGTATAGGAGATGCATCATTTCTGTAGCCCTGACTTAGACAGCTTTCTGATGACACAAGAACAACTGGAGAATGTTTTCTAGATTTTTTTTTTTAGTTATTTAATAGTGGCATTTGGGATTCATTACTTTTCCCTGCTCTTTTTTTTTTGTGGTTACAAAAATGAAACTTCATTTTCTATGAGCAGGTGGATGTGCTCTCGTAGGGATGCTGATATCCACAGCTTTGTCTTTTGCAGATGTTTCAGTGCACATCTCCTCCCACCAGCTCCGCAAGCTTCTGCAAGCCAACGTAGATAGTTCCACAGCCCCATACTTCAACACCAGTGACTTCATCGTGACCAAAGACTCAGAGTCTTGCTATGAGAGCATCTGGACTCTCACCTGGAGAACAAAAACGGGGGATTTGCCCAATGTTATCAATGTACGGTCATTTCTTTGGGTAACGTCCACTTTGAACCCCATTCCATGTCTTTTGTCTTGGCTGATTCATTCTCTGAGTTTCCTTTTCTGTGGGACATTAAGCAACAGCAGTTTAACTCCAGATTAGCTTGTGGTATCATTTCTGGACAGAAATTTGTCTTTGCCAGGAATTTTTATCCATGTTGGGTTAATGTCTGGTTCTGTAAGGTCTCAGAGGAAGACTTGCTTCACTGTCTCCCATCCCAAGACTGATCATATTGAAGTTGTGCAGACTTGGGAAATGAAGGCTCGAACCTGGAGACAGGAGCAATGGAAGCAGCTCGAGAACAGATCTCCAAGAGTTATTTCCCACCTTGTAGCAACTGTGTATGAGCGCCGTGGGAATGATTTCACATTCAAATCATTGGGTGGAAAAGAGCGAGGAACTGAAATCCTTGTTCTTTGCCAGGTCTCTGCTGAAAACCTCACTGGTCTGAAGCCAACTGTTTCCAGTCGTGTGATTTATGATGGGGGTGTCTTTATTGGGCCGATATTTGGGGACATGCTTGCAACC
Source organism: Numida meleagris (assembly GCF_002078875.1). NCBI lineage: Eukaryota > Metazoa > Chordata > Aves > Galliformes > Numididae > Numida > Numida meleagris. The sequence goes on from NC_034411.1 coordinate 108,710,864, forward strand.
TGCAATAACAAAACACAGGTGAGTTAGTGCTCTGCCACACTTCCTTCTGGTTCCCCTGGATCCTGTAGGCCAGGAGTCTTAACTGGTTTTCGGGTACCCACTACTGCTTCTAAATCCTGTCAGAAATCTGTTTTGTGATTCCCCATAAACCAGTCAGATCGTGCTCCCTCTTCTGTGGAGCAAGACCTTCCTCAAGAGCTATTGCAAGTGAGGAGAGTGTATTTCTTTGGAGGCAGTGTTCAGGGACTGACATTGTACAGAATCCCACTGGTGTTAGGTCATGTAGTACTGCCATCGTACTTGGGACTGATGCTGTATTCATCTGCAGCATTCCAGCCTGCTGGGTAAAATGAATGGGATGTTGCATGTGGTACTAGTGCATGGAGTGGGACCAGGTCCTTCAGTCTCTGGATCTCAATTCTTGATTTGTGAAAAGGGAGCAGGTAAAGCTTCCCAGCTGAACAAATCTGCTGAGCAGACAGATGTGCTGCAAATGGATGCACACGGTTGCCTTTGCCTCCAGCAAAGACTGCAGGGTGCTGCAGTGAGAACTGTGCAAGGCTGGATGTGCTCAGAGCCCTGCTGCTGGGCTTCAGAAGCACCTGGGGTTTGGTCATCCTTTTATTACTTTTTTTTTTCTTTTCTTGGAAACTACCTGTTTTTGTTATTTGCAGGTAGTGGCATACCCTCCTGGCACACACCTAATGCCTGTGGGAGAGAGCAAGAGGGCTCTTCTATGTCCTGTGCTTTATCAGTTGAGTCTTCTGAGAGGGGAGCTGATGTTAGTTCTCAAAGTCACAGCCCAGCTGTCTTGTTTTAGCATGGACTGTGAGGGAATAAAAATTGAAGGGTGCCTGCTGAACAGTCTGGGATTAGTTATAATTGGCATTACAGGGTGCTTCAAAACTTGTTCCCGAAGTGGGATGGTTAGAACTGGCGTATGGCAAGTAGGGTCTTCAGTGGGTGACTGGAAGAAGAGGAGCTGTGGGTTCCAGGGAGGAGAGATGGGGATATGGCTTCCAAAACCATGTCCTGCTTTATCGAAGATGAGCCCTAGCAAGCCTTGCAACAAAACTTGTAATGGGAGTGCAGCAGGACAGGTTGTTGTCTGTCTGTGCTATGTGCTGGTGCAGTAGCTGAAGACAGATTTGGCTTTAGAGAACACTGCTTTACAGTAACCTCCTTCTCCAACTCCAGGTGGTGGTGGTGGTGAATGATGTCCCGGCAAACTGCTCTGGTTCCTGCTCTTTCCAGTTCAGCCGGGAAATGACACCCTTGGTCAGCGACGTGGAGTATTCAGCAGGTAATGGGGCTTTATGTCTGCATAAAATTTGGGGGAGGTGACCATGGAAAAGGTCTGTGAAATGCTTATGTGTGCATTCTTCTGGAAACTTCTGGTTTTCATGGAAATTGTGCTTCCTAATGCAGTACTTGTGATCACTTTGAGTCTTTAAGTATGTAGCACTAACACAGTTTTACAGAGGCAAGACGTTAGAGGCTCAAAGGGGAGAGGAATGGCAACAGACTTGGTGTGTGAGAGTGCAAAAGTTGGCTCCTAACTCCTTTATTTTTAATAAAAGTTATGCAAAAAGAAGTCGCTGGACAAGGACATGCAGGAATAGGCATAGTGGATGGCAATGAGAATATCATCAGTGTTGTAGTTTCCAGGATGTCTTCATGAAGATGATCATGTTCTTGAAGAAGATTGTGATGATCATGAAGATGATATACCTGTTGCTTGAAAATAAATCTTGTGCACTGATGCTCCAAAATTATGGAGTTGTTTTCTATTATATTCCTTCAGATGATGGATCCCAGGCCACGGTAGTTATCAGAGGAATTGGTTTCTCTGAGGAGAACACAACCCTGCAGGTACAAGTGAAGAACATGGCTTGCTACGTTGTAATGTCAGATCAAACCAAAGTGGTCTGCAAGATGGAGAGGCTGCCACTTGGAGTCCACCAGCTGACATTATTAGTTAGGCCCTATGGCTTTGCACTCAATGCTAGCACAGGAGAAGGCATCTTCCTGAGAGTTGTGCCCAGGCTGGTAGCCATCGAACCTCCCAGAGCTTCAGAAATTGGTAGGTCTGAATGTCAGAAGAGCTCTAAGGGGATGTCTGCTTTCTCTGACTTGCTTTTCACAACTTATTTTTTCTACTGTACTTCTACTGCCAAGGTCTTCATCCGTTGGAGGAAAACATAATATAGCTGGGGATACAGTGTGAACCACAAAGTACTGGGGCAAGTTTCCTACAAAAGTGACATCTTTCTTGGGTTGTCTGTGAGGTCAGCTAAGACATCCCTAGCAGTTTTGTCCATGAATAGCAAATTTAAATGCAAGTATGTCACTTCCAGCAACTCAGAAGGGTACTAGAATTTCATGGCTCACCTTCCTATGTCCATCTGACTTACGGGTTAGAAGTATCTGGATTCATTTGGCTTAATTGCAAAATGGCTAAACTTATTTTCAAGCAGCTAGGAGTATACCTAGGAATGGTATGATGCAGGTCTCCTCTCTCAATAGAATTTTACCCAGATTTGGTTTGCAAACCTCTTAGCTCCGTTAGTGAGGTGCTTGGAGTTCATGTTAATGAACATCACTGAGAGCGGGAGTATTGGCTATGCTGATACCACATGGCTCAGAAACCTGAATCATGCTGCTTGGTCACCTTGGAGTAATTGGAAGAGGGGAACTATTGTCTGTGACGATGAGATGGACTTCAAAGAATGTGTGAGCTCTTGAGATGAAAATTAAGACACTAGTCACCTCTCTTCTTGCTGGGATGCATCCTTGTCCTTCTCTTCCCTATTTGCTTTCCCTCATGAATGTCATGTAAGGTTGAGACTCATTCTAATTCATATGGAAAAAGGAAAAAGAAAAAAACCAATAAAAAACAATGACAAGTTTTAGTGCTTAGGTCTTTCTTCTCATTTCCTTCCATGACAATACGGCTCTTCTCCAAATTACAGTGATCTGTCACTCATTAAAAAGAAAGCAAGTATAATGCTATCTTACATTACATATGCCTTGAACATTTATAATTGGAAAGAATTACAGCTTCCATCTGTGTTTTTTAATTTCTTCCATTTAAAATACCTCTCTTCAATCTTATCGTAAAGTGCACATATGCAGTATTTCATTGCATATGGATATGTGTAGATATCAAAACTTAAGAGCATTAGTCTTGAAACAACATGCATGGAATCCATACTCTAAATCTGAGTCTCTTTATCTGACAACAATCACGTAAGCCAAGTGGCTTCAGTTTTGAGTTCTTCCTATTTCTGATTCTGCAAACTTAATGTTACTGGGGATGGCTTGGGCTAGAGTTGGGCTGGATAAACTTTTGAGGTCCCTTCCAACTCATGCAATTCTATGAGGCTGGGAACATCTTGTATTTTGATGCATCAGATCATGCTTATCAAAATATCACTGGCCTCAGTGGTGCCACTCTGGGGGTTCACAGTGACCCCACAATGTAGGCGTGAAATGCCTGTCCAGAGATAATGCTGTGCTCCTGGGAATGGAAGGAGCTTTCTGCTAATGTACCTGATTAATGTTTTCCCAGTTCTGCTTCCAGTCAGAGAAATTCTAGGAGATACTTCTAGACTGCTCTGATGGTTTAGAGAGCCCTCTAACTTTCCTCGCAACTCTGCAAAGACTCAAGCCCTGTCAAGTCCCCATCTATGTGAAATTTCCTAACCACATGCTGCAAGCTTTTTTGGCAGTGGGGTGCTTGGCAGCTTTTTGAACTGTGAAAGCACCTGCTTTGTCAAGCTCATTTTTTTTGTTCTTAGTGCTTCTTCCTTTCTTCCTGATTTAATTCTTGGGCTGCGCATCTTTCTAAGAGGGAGATCGCAGACCAGACCTTACTGGCTTAAAGAAGTACGTCATTAAAAGACAAACTGAGAAATAAACACAGTCCTCTTGGGTCGTGGACCAGAATTCAAGTAACAGACAAGAAGGGTAAATGATAGAGAAGAAGGGTCTTGGGTGAAAGAAGCAACTTAGGGCAAAGTAAGGTGGAAGATGATCATCCTGAGATCAGCCAGTAGACTACTCCCTTCCATAGTCATCTATTAATAAAGAATCTTTTGTATGATAAAGAGACTGTTCCACATCTTTCATGTAATTAAAAATACTTGGTTTTGTAGGAGGACTGAGAGTGGCTCTCAGGGGGACTGGTCTGGAAGGGGTAAACCTGGTGTTGTTTGGCTCTCAGCCTTGCCCAGTTTTGGAGGATACCAGAAGTTCTACACTAATTGAATGTAAAGTTCCCTCTCGGGTAAGAAACCACATATTTTTCGGATACAGTCGATTACATGATAGCCTTACAAGCCTTTTACATTGTCCTGGCCTGAGCAAAAGGTAATCCATCAACCAAGTCCTGGCTGTGGGACAGCTGAGCCTGGACTCCACCTACAGTTTACACCAGCCTAATTAACAACTGTGTTTGATTTATGAAACAAAGTGGAGCAGTCAGAAACACCAACAGATTGCATGATCATTGGCTAAGCCTCACACAAGCAAGATGATGGCTTTTGACTCCAGGAACATGGCATGTCTTCCCTTTCTGCTTAGTGTCTGCTAATAGATTAAACATGCCTGGGACAATTGTTCTTGCTCATGTTGTTGAACCCTCCTCAGTTCCAAGTCACAGAATGGTTTGAGTTGGAAGGGACCCTTAAAGACCATCTGGTCCCACTCCATGCAAAGAGCAGGGACACCCACAGCTCCATCAGTGCTCAGAGCCCTGTCCAGCCTGAGCTTGGGTGTGTGTAGGGATGGGGCACCACCCTAGGCAACCTGTGCCAGTGCCTCACTACCTGGAAGTCATCCTGCTTACATCTGGATGACTTCTTGACTCTGAGTGTCATGTAAAAACGTGCCTAAGGATTTATAGCAGCAGTGCTCATTGATGCTGGGCAAAAATATACCTAGTAGTTTAAGTGTAGAGAGAACCATCTATACCTATGCCTTTAACAGCTGTAGATATAGCACATGAAAATCTGTATGGTCTGTGATTGTTTTAAAGTTTATAATCCTCCTTAGATGTCTATAGCTACATGGTCTTTAAGGGACATTTGAGTAGGGTCTAATGCACATACAAATTTGGGAATTACATGTACCTGACTTACTGGGTGTGGGAGATACATGAACATAGGAAATAACTATTTTTCTTTTATTGGCTCAGTCTTATTCCTGATGCTTTCTTTGCTTCTGTTTCCAGGGGGCAGAAGATGCTGCTGTCTGCGTGACACTGGTTTCTGGGTACCAATCAACAAGAGTCACCAACTTGTTCCAGTATGATCCTTCCTTAAACCCTGCAGTTGTATCACTGAGCAGAAACAGAAGTGGCTTAGCAGGTGAAAAGTGCTTGAGTGCAAATGGGTCTGTTGGGCATCATCTGCAGCCCTGTTGTTGTTATTGCCTATGGTGGCAGGATGGAGCAATTGAAGTCTATGGAGTTCAGTGGTACTGTGCTCTTCTCTATTGATTTCTTCCAACTTGTAGTCTACGTGTTCCCTGCAAGTTCTGATCACTCCTGTCTGCTTTATATTGTTTTTTTCTCCAGCTTACGTAAGATCATAAAATCATTAAGAGTTGGAGGAGACCCTTGAAGGCCATGTGGTCCCACTCCTCTGCAATAAACAGGGTTACCTACAGCTCCATCAGGTGCTCAGAGCCCCATCCAGCCTGGCTCTGATAATGAGTTGCTTGCCTTAGCCCAGTATGGATGATGTCCTCAGTGCTAAGTGTGCTATGAAGCTCTCTTAAAGTGATATTTCTCTAGCTTTGCTCTGAAATGGCCCCACTCATTTGTTCTTGGTAGCAGGTTCAGCAATGGCTAGAGAAATCGGGGCTAGAGAATGCACTTCTCCAGGATCCTAAAGAGTGGGCTGTAGTCAGAGGGTGACACACATCTTGGGTTGCTGACAGCAGAAGAGAGGCAGTGCTCATTTTGCTAGTTACTGTTTCCAAGCCAAGCTGTTTCCTTCTGTTTGACCCCTGATCCATTACTTCAGCATATGAACATAGATTTCACAGGCTTTGTGGGGTCAAAATCCCAAGTAGACGTTCTGGAGCGTGTTGCGTGTCTTCTGAAAAGCTTTGTGGGGATCCTGCTATTTTAATACTATACATTAATCATACACAAATCGATCTTTTCTGTATGTTGCCCACCCAAGGAGGTGTGCTGCAATCTAGGGTTTGGTTCTCAGTGCTGTCAAAGGAGAAACGAGCAGGAGTTTGGCCACAGTCTTCCACCTTTGTGTTGGCTGAGGCAAGCCAGTGGCCTGGGACTCGGGGAGGTCCAAGTCTGGCTCAGTGCTGTGAGGCTGAAGAACCCAACCTGACCACAACTGTTTGTCTCCTCTCCATCTGCAGGAAAAACAGCAAGAGGAGGAATCATAGAATGGTTTGGGTTGGAAGGGTCCTTTAAGATGATCTAGTTCCAACCCCCTTCTATAGACAGGGATACCTCCCTCTAGGAAGCTAGGAAGAAAACAGAAACGTCCCTGTTTTTTGATGTGCCCCACTTCCATTCCTACAAGGATACACTCTGATGTTTCTTTTTCCAGCTGCTTAATACACACCTTAACGAAGCTCCCCCCAGCTGAGAGAGTTGGCGTGGATGCAAGGGGTGAGACAGCTGTGACGGCAACAAGACGCAGTGCCTGCTGCACACCTGACATTTCCATCCCTTTCCCCAATGCCCTTGTCATTTCCTATTACTCCAGAATGCATAAATAAGAGAAAACGTCCTTTATCATCTGAATATTATTCATATACGATAGCACCAAGGGGAGATTGTTCTAGCCGTGGGCAGCCCAGGTGCAAGGAACTCCTTAATGTTATAGTGTCTCCTGAACGATGCTGGGACTGAGTTCAATCTTCTATTCAGAACCTCCACGGCTTCAGCTTTTAATATAATTTTCCTCCTATATAATAAAAAGAATAAATAAATTACACCGATGCCTTCCAGGCATCTAGGATTAAGCTGACAATTGACCAAGAGTCCAAAGAGTTCACGTTATTAATATATTCAGCTTCACAGGCTTTCAAACTTTATTTGACTCTGTGCGTGCTGAATGGAGGAGCACTGGTTTCCAGGTGGTCTTGGAGGAGCTTTGTGCACATTCTCCTGTTTCATGGAAAGAAGAGGATTCTCTAAGGCTGCAGGGACTGTGCCTGCTGGGGGAGGCTGTGTTAGAGCCCAGTGGCCTTGGTCTGTGCTTGTTAGACAGAGTTGCTACTCAGATCTGAAGCTTTAGGATGAGTTAACCTGTAAAAGTTCTTTTTATGGTCTCCCTTTGTCTTAATGAAGCAGCTTAGCGGTTCCTGACTCTCTGCGTGGCTGGGATAACTGTGTGATATGTGGCATGGTCAACTTCTAATGTGAAGTGAGCTCAGGGAGGAAGAGGGATGGGTGAAAATGGGGCTGCTCTGGGAGTGCTGACCCTTGGTAGATGTTGTGTGTGTAGGTGAGCGTGTCAGGCTGGTCAGCTCATGTGCATGGTAAGGGGATGTTAGCTCCTTTTGTCTGAATTTAGGAAAGGATTGTCCATGACAGCAGGGAGTTGGGATGGAAGACCCCTTCTTGTCCTCTGAATGCTTGCTTCTGTGTAATTGAATCCATATCTTCCAGAGGTGACAAAGGGATGTGATTCATCTCCTAAACATGTCTGCCTATGCTTATTATGTGGTCAGTGAAGGGAAATTGGTAGGTTTGTGGTCTTCTGGAAATCTTCCTTAAAAGAAGGCAAATTATACCATAAAGGCTCAATTTCTCCTTGCTGATGAGAAAGCTATCTCAGAGCCTTTATTTGGACTGATAGACGCAAACCTAAATTTTTAAGCTATTTCAGGAGGAATTCAGGTTATGAAATTCCCTTCCCCACAGTCCTTGTCCTTTTCTATTACTGCAGAAAACACAAGGCAAAATGACCTCTATCTTCAATATAATTTATCTCGCAAAAGAACTTAAATTGGAGAGACTGACCTGCATCCTGGAAGGAAGGTGCTATGGAGCATGCATGGGCATCTGATTTTAGGCACTTGAGTAAATTTTCACTTAGTTGTAGGAGAATCCGTTAAGGTTTAAATACTCCCATAGTGCTGAAAATAGTGGTCTGGATCGTTGTCAGGGATTTAGGAACAATCCCTCACCCAGATCCAGTTTGCGAGCTTCAGAAAATGAGGATTTGGCTCTAACAAGGTGTGGATGTTTTGGGTGTATATGCTGAGGACGTAACTTTTACCCTAAATATCTATCAGTAGACTGAGAATGGGTCTAGGTGACCATAGCTGAGTTCACAATATTAACATCTGATCTTATTGAGAGGGCAAAGGAATTAATAGAACAGAAAGACTTCGGTCTTCTAGTTATTGGGTTTTGGCTGTTGGACATGGCTAGACCTGATCTGGGATGAGAGGACTCCATATTGGAAATGGTTATACGTGCTAAAATAACCCTTGCCACTGAAATAATTTCATCAATTCTCCTCTTTGCAGGGGGTCAGGAGCTTCAGATTGGAATATCCTCATTTAGAAAGTACCGAGGGTCAGATATCAAGGTCCGAATTGGGGGTGTGTGGGCCCAAATCCAGGCCCAGATGGACAATGGTGTTAATGTGACACTTCCAGCCTTGGCTGCGGGATGGTACAACGTTTCTGTCATCATCAGTGGTGTTGCTCTTGCTTCAGACAGGTGCGTGAATGTGTGCACTTCCCTGAAGATATAAATTTTCTTCTCCATCCTCTTTTGTATCGTAGGGTTAATTTGAAGAGAAAGGTAAGAATTCACAAGTGCTGTATCTAACATGAAAATCTGCTGTATGGTATAAAATTACCAATAATTATCAGGGCACTTATTGATCTCTGCATCCCAAGTCAGCAAACTGCTAATGCTAGTCAGTTAATTCCCCTTGGATTGGTGGGAGAGAAACATTCTAGAGAAACAGCTGACTTGATTGGAAAAAATGCATATTTGGGCAATCAAAGGTATTCAGAAATTCAGGTCAAATACAGATAAATCCTGCTGTAGGAAAACAAGAGAAGAAAAGAAACGCTTCATGAGGAAAACAAAAGCTAGTTTAAAAAAAATATATGCTTTGTCTGGAGAATTCTTAAATTATTCTATTTGGACCAGGGAAATGGTGGAGTCGCCAATGGTGGTGTTTAGGAAAGAGTAGAGGTAGTACTTAGGGACATGGATAAGTGGGCAATGTTGGTGGTAGTTGGATGGTTGGACTGGATTATCTTAGAGATCTTTTTCAACTTTAATGATTCTGTGATTCTATTTGTATCTTTTAGGGTGACACTGGGTTAATTTGTAGATAAAAGCAGTATAAATGAGTTGATGTAGGGGGGAACCCACCCAAAAGGGAGATGCAACTAAGGCATGCATAAACAACACAGTTTTACTTATGAGCTACACAGCTCTTATCAGTGACAACTGCTCAAAATGATTGGGTGGTATTAGGGAGAAAGAAGCTGCATGTGTTGCTTGCAAACCACTCTAATCTGTTGCATCAATGAACTTCCAAAGTAAGAAGCTGTGGTTAGTGGGATGATGCACAGGGCTTCATCCCGTCTGATACTGGAGTCTGTTAGCAGCACTTTGTCTCCAGGAATAGACAGCAGAGCTTCAGACTGGGTTAACACCCAATCTGGAAAGGGTTCTCTGTTGAGAGGGCAGTGGGCATGGCCCTGAGCTGCTGGAGTTCAGGGAGTGCTGGGACACCACTCTCAACTGTTGGGTTTGGGTTGTGCTGCGTAGAGCCACGACTTGGGCTCAGTGATCCTTGTGGGTGCCTTTCAGTGTGGAAATTCTATGACTTTAAAGGAGTTTGGTCATCTCAGAAGGATAACCCTGATCTCTGGTGGGATAGATTGCAGGTGTGGCAAGGTCTACTTCCGTAGAGTGTCTTATTAGGGCAGGGATTGCTTCTGAAAGGAGAATGATGAGGAGGAAAAAAAAGCAAACAGATGCAAGTGGGACAAAAGCAAAGCTGCACGCCTGTCTCAGTGCCTTTTGGGAGGTTATGCCTGGTTTTCCTCTTGCTGCAAGTTATCACCACAGTCTACTTCCCATGGGAGGAGCAGGGGAAGAAAGGCAGCTGGGATCTCTGGAGCTCTTGCATCTCCTGTTGACATGGCTACGCTGGGATCTGTTTAGCAGAAACGTCCACAGTATTGTTGTTTCTGATAGGCAATTTGCTGTGCTGCATGGACTGCGGTTGGCCCACAGGTTGCCACTTGATGAGACAACGTTCATAATAGAATCATAGAATGGTTTGGGTGGGAAGGGACCTTTAAGATCATCCAGTTCCAACCCCCTGCTGTAGGCAGGGACACCTCCCTCTAGACCAGGTTGCTCACAGCCTCATCCAGCCTGGCCTGGAATGCTTCCAGGGAGGGGGCATCCACAGCCTCACTGGGCAACCTGTTCCAGTGTCTCACCACCCTCACAGTAAAGAGTTTCTTGCTAATATCTAGTCTAAATCTGCCCTCTTCCAGTTTAAAGCCATTTCACCTCATTCTTTTGCTACATGCCCTTATAAAAAGTCCCCAAATGACCAAAAAAACCCCAAAAACCTACCGAAGATGTTACACAAATAAAGCAAAACCCCTAAATGTTCTATGTTGCTTGTTTTGCAGGGTTGAGCCATTAATCCACTACATCTCAGAGATCTTCAGCATCGAACCATGTTGCGGCTCCTTCCTGGGTAAATAACGGCGGTACATCTGCAGCCACTTAGGGAGGTTAAAGGGATCAGGGGCACAGTTGCCCTGCAGGACTGGAAAGGGCATCCCATTTCACATCCGTTTCAATGAGGGTGTCTTAAATCTGTGGCTCTTTATTATGCAGACATCAGACTGCCGCTGCCTGGGAACGTGGGATTTCAGCGAGCATCCCTCAATCTGGTTGGCTGGCTCAGGGCTCCCTGTGCTTTGGGTTTGATTTTTCCCCAAGTCTTTGCATGTTCCCTTTGGGGAAACAAAGCACACCCACACCTGACTCATGTGCTGTGTCTTTCAGTCCTTACGCCTCCGTCTTTCATCACTTTATGCATGGAAGTTGGATGGTAGGGTACAATCCTGGTTTCAAGCAAACGCTCTTTTCAATTGATCCCAAAAGAGATGTTTATTTTTTTGTGAACTTGAAAATCACACACCAAAAAAAAAAGAAAAGCCTTTTTCAGTGTTAATTTTAATCAAAACTGAAATATTGATTAATCCAATTCCAGACTTTAAGCACTGGAAATCATTTTAACTGTGTTTCAGAGCAAACTGTCACTGAAGTAAAAACAAAAATTTCACTTGAGATCTTAAAGCACAGATTTGGGTTATCCTATTTTGTCGTTTGCCTGGGGGTGCGGGAGAGTTGAATCCATTTGGTGAATATTGCATGAACTCTTTGAAACTCATATAGAGAAGATAGAAATTTCTGTGGTGTAACTTCAGGTCCTTCACAGATCCCTTTCCCAGCCTCACTACATGCTTAAAGGTAGGAAAAACTCTGGCTTTGTGCTATGCCATTAGTTGAATGATTTGTGAAGTGCCAAAGCCTTTAAAGATGAGAGATTAGTTTGAGCTTTGCTCTCTAAGGCTGTTGCTTCTGAAGAGTTAACTGCGTTAAGAAAGAAAAATATTGCACCCCTCTTTTCATTTTTAGGGGTATATTGGAAGTTAACAACTGATTAACTCTTGGCTGCACCTTTGTGAAGGGCTTAAGCTGATTTAAGATCTCATCTGGTGTGAAAACCCCAGTCCTTCCCCCATCCCTTATCTCTTATCTTTCGCTGTCTCTGCCACCTGCGTGACTGTCTGGCTGCAGAATCTGAGCTTGTTGAAATTTCAGCTGGACCTTTTGAAAGGAAGGGCATGGACTGGTTGGATAAAGGGGGTGAAGCAAGGCTAACTTGAACTGAGAGGCTAACTAAACGGAGATGGAGGGATGCTTCAGCTGGCTTTGTGAGGCTGCTATGGGCTTGGAAGTGTGGAATTAACTTGGGAATGCTGAAAGTTTTGCATCTTTCTCCATCCCTTCCTAAAAAATCCGGATTGCTACTTCAGTGCTGTTCTTAGCATACAGGATGACAGTGTTGCTCTGCATAGTCAACGTAAATCCTGAGGTTGGGATTTGTGCTTATTCCAGATAAAGGGTGCTGACTCTCCGTTGGTAGCACAGCCTCTCAAGGCTCCTCCTCCCAGTGTGGAGAAGGGGACTCCATTGCCACATGCTGGGATCAGAACAAAGGAAGCCAGTCTCCCAGAGTGGCCCAAATACAGTGTGGTTTAGGGAGATTCTATGATTCCTGGCGCTGTGTATGATGGTAATTCAGTGATACTCTTCCAGCTTCCAATGCGAGGCACACGGAGCTCACAGCTGGGTGTCATAACTCTGTGTCCAACTTTTCCTGAATTACTTCTCCATATGAATGATCCTACCAGCTCTCACCAGGAGTCTGCTTACTCATTTGCTGCCTTCTTCCATGGTCATGAATGAAGGCCCAGGGAAGCGCAGCATCTTGTCTTTGTAGGATACATGACTACTAGTGACTCTAATTGTCTTGTTCCAAAAAAGGGCTTACTTTCTTCCATTCAGCCTGGATAAGTCTCTCTCTGTTATGCTTACTGGCTTTACCATGCCTTGAGAATGTTCACAGTCATTAATTCCTTTCTTGCACATAATATTATGCTTTGTTTGTTTTTCTCCTAAGGTGGAACACTGCTCACGATCTCTGGGGTGGGCTTTAGCCAAAATCAGTCCCTGGTTTCCGTTTCAATAAATGAACAAACCTGTCTGGTTACCGACATGGCAGAAGAGACCATTTGGTGCCTGACCCCACCAGCTGCTAATTTGTCTAATGAAGTTTCTCAGGATGTCCCTGTCAGAGTAAATGTACTCATTAGCAGTAGCTCACTTCAAAGTGTTCCTGTTGCAAAAAACATCACCTTTAATTACCGAAGAGCTTTGACACCTCTGGTTACCGCGGTTGAACTGGAAATCTTGGAGAGTAACCTGCTCTTGAGCATCTGGGGGGTAAACATCACTGGATCTGTGGCCAGGGTGGGAGACAGCGAGTGCGAGCTTGAGCTACAACACGGCAATGAGTCTGCAATGTTTTATGAGTGCTCTTTACCACTGAGCAACCTGGAACCTGGGACTTACCCTGTCCGGGTTATCCAGAGACAGCTTGGATATTCTCGTGTGACAGCAAGGCTGCAGACCGTCACACTAACTCCACGGATAACCTCCATATTCCCATCACAAGGGTCAATTTGTGGTGGAATGTTACTTACTATATCAGGGATTGCTTTAAAATCCAGAAGAGATTTGGTACAGGTCAGCCTGGATGGTAATTATTCCTGCGGGATCCAGAGCTCTGGTAACGATACCATTGAGTGTGTGGTCCTTCCAGGGACGCGCATTTTGCCTTACCAGTGGTGGGCTGAGGTGTCTTGGGCTCTTAATGTCACAGTGACTGTCAATGGGATCAGCAGTGTCTGCCTTGGGAACTGTACGCTCCACCTCCACGAGCAGTCCTCTCCCCTTGTGGATGCGGTGACCTGGGAGACCAATGGGATGTTCACCGACATGGCCATCAAAGGACAGAGGCTGGGGTGGCCGGGTGACAGCCCTGTGGTGCATGTGAATGGCCAGGCTGTCTGCAAGGTCACTTTCTGGAATGAGACCAGCATCAGGTGCCGGATGGACTGCATTGCCCCAGGGGAACATAACATCTCCATATCCAACAGAAGAAGCGGGCGAGCTTGCTTCAGAAATACGTCCAGTGTTTTCACCATCACGCCTCAAGTGCACCAATTTTACCCCCAAAACTTCAGTACCAATGGCGGAGGCCTGCTCACCTTTGCAGGTGCAGCATTGAAAGGAAAGAACAGGACATTTGTTCTCATTGGTCAGCACCCGTGCCTCGTCCTCAGTGTCACCTGCGTAGCCATCCAGTGCACGGTGCCCCCAGGCAATGGTACTAGGGCTCTGAGGCTGACAGTAGATGGCATCTCCTATGATATTGGAAAAATCAGTTACAGTGAGGAGTCCACGCCAGCTTTCCTTTCGCTTGCTGCAACTGACCTCCTTTTGACAATAAATGCATCCCAGGTCATGGAGATGGACACCATCCACGTACTTGTTGGAGACTTTCCTTGTAGGGGTGTCACCATCACTCACTCGGAGTTGCAGTGCTCCCCTCCTCTGCTCCCTGCTGGTGAATACCCTGTGGTGGGCCTGGATGTCCCCAGGGGCTGGGCTTCCTCCAACCTGACCTTCGTCTCTCAGCTGACGGTGACTGCTGTGCTTTGCAACTGGGGTAAGTCACAAAGAGTTGTTCCTGCAAGAGGTGCTGTGTGATGGATTGTGATTTGTTTTCTTTTTGGTTTTTTTTTTTTTGTATGACAGCAAAAATTGAGCTCAGAGAAATGCTCCTGATGATCATTGGCTCTTGGGCTGTGTCTTACATCTCATTTTCTGTTCTTTTCCAAGGTGGCTTGAATGGAGGAGAGGTTTACCTGCGTGGAACTGGATTTTCTCCAGGGGAGACTTTGGTCACCATCTGTGGCAGCCCTTGTGAAATGCAGGGCAATGCAACGACAACGAGCCTTAGCTGTCTTGTGCCACGCTTACAAGGTCAGCTAAGACACAAAATCTGGCATTGTGTTAAAAATACCCCCTAAGACCCTGTCTTGACCTAAAAGGGGGAGTGGCTGCAGTGTATTTTGCCCACTGGGAAAAGAAAGTAGAAGCAGCCTTGGAGAGAAGAGAGGAACTGATATGGGCTTTTGTTTTTTTTGAGTTCATTCCCGAGTCTGTTGGTGTCAGGAGGTGTTTTTGCATTCATGGCCATGGGCTTTGGATACCTGTGGCCAGAGCTGCCACGCATGCTTCATGGCTGTGTATGAGGTGTGCACAGTGACAGCTGTTCCGTAGGGCTCAGAACCCAAAGGGTTGAAACTTGATGATCCTTGAGGTCCCTTCCAACCCAAGCCCCTCTATGATTCTACGACTCAAGTATCTCTTGGCTACCTTAAATGCCGTTTCTATGGCTTTTGTCTGTATGATGTTACAGCTTCAGTGGGATATGAGTTTGGTGGGACAAGGTGAATCTCTGGAAGGGTGGATGATACACCATGGCCATATCTTTGGGAAGCTGGAGTTGAGGATTTGAATTCCTTGAGTGCAATATGAGATCATCCTACAGGCAGAGCATCCTACTTAACTGGAGAGAGGCAGCACTGTAGGGAATGTTGCCAGCTCTTTCTCTCTCAAAGTGAAATAACTTTGCCCCAGTTTTGGAGAAAACTTTTCCAAATGGGCACATGCTTGAACAAGGCATATTTCCTCCCTCCCCTATCGGCAGCACATAATTAAGCTCCTCATGTCTGCAAGAGGCCATATTTAAGGTTTTTAAATCTCACCCTGATATATAAGCTCAAATCCTAGCAGCTCCATAGATGCGATGCTGGGAAGAAAATCTGGAGATCTACAGAAATCCTTGTGATTCTGTGGCTGTCCAAGTGACCAGAGATCTCCTCTGGGAATCTGAAAGAAAAGTGGCTTTGGAAGGTTTCCATCAAGTTGGATTGCCAAGGTTTTCCTCAGAAGTGTGGGAACTCCATCCTTGGGAACAGTTAGAAGTTGATTTGATCAGCTGCTGAGAAGCCAGTCCAACATGAAACTTAGCATCCCTATGGGCAGGGGTTAGGACAAGAGGTGCCCTAAAGTCCTTTCCATAGAATCACGGAATTGTTAAGGTTGGAAAAGACCACTAAGATAATCTAGTCCAACTCTCAACACATCACCACAGTGTCCAGCCTCAGTTATGAAATCCAGAAGTTTCTCTTTTAGAATTGTTTACTTGCTCATCCATAAGGAATATCATTATTTAATAAAAAAAAAAGCGTAGAGAATCCCAAACCAAAACTCAAGCAATCAACAGGGATCTGCATATAGTTCATAGGCTGGATTGCAAACAGCACGATAAAACAAAACTCCACAATATTAAAAAAAAAATCAGCATATAAAACAAGGCATTCTGGTCATTGCAGGAAGAATAGCAGAACCAAAATATAATTAAATAGATCCTAACTGTGAAAACATGAAGAACTGTGTACAAAATTCAGTGGGCAGTGAGGCGGCAGAGGGGGGGGAGCCTGGGGAAATCCATCTTACAGGCAGCTCTGCAATTCTTTTTCCCAACACAAGATGCCAGCAAGTGAATGCTGATTGCTGCCCGCTTGCTGATTGGGGTTTTTGGATTAGAAGCTGCAAAGGGAGCCCCTGAGCAAAGGGACACACGCTTAGGTCCACTTAGAAGCTACCCTCTTCTGTTTCTTGCTGTAGATTTTGCACTTTGCAAATCTCAGCAGTTGAGTTACCAATTTTTTTTTTCTGTGTTGTATGTCAAGAATGTATTTACAGGATTTTTTTTTTCCATTAGAAAAGTCCTTTATGGGTTTACTAGGCTATTTGCAGTCACTGAGAGGTGTACTTAGCCTGTGTGTGCATGTGGCTGCACAGCTACATGTGACAGTTCTGCTTTCCAGACTACCTTCCCCCTAATATTTAGGGCACTGCATCCCCCACTATTTAGGGCATTAAGTGCAGTCTCACCTGCTGCCATTTGCCTGGAGGGGTTTGCCACTTGCAGCTCTCACGTCCTTTCTTTCGTAGTCTCCCTTCATGTGAAAGAGGTGGCAAAGGGATTCTGGGGATGTGAGCCATGAAGAAGAGCAGAGGGAGAAGTCCTGGGGCTGCAGGGCCCCTTCAGTGCAGGGGCTGCTGCAGCCAGGTGTGAAGCTCATTTGCCATTTCCCAGCTCTACGCTTGGCCCAGGGGGTGCGAAATGAAGAGCTCAAGCCATGTTTCTCCTGTTGTAGTGAAGTGAAAATGCCTCCCCTGCATGGCTTGGGGATGTCAAGGATGTCAGGCAAGCTCTCCTCCCAGGACTTAGTGATGGGCCGTGTTGTGTTCAATCTGTTTATGATGAGATACATTCATGTGGGAATCCTTAGCTGGTCCATCTGGCTTTCTTATGTGATCAAATCCTTAGAATCCTACCCCTGCAATTGGGCAGTGGGACTTTTCTCCCATTAGGCAGACTGTTTTCTACAACGTGAGGAACTGCAGGTCATCCATGAGCCTGTCCGTGGGGCCTTCCTTAAGAGTAGGGCATGCAGCAAGGTTTTGGGTTGACTATTTTATGACCTGGGCACAGTAAGTACTTAAATGTGCTTTATGCAGAGCACAAGGAATAAGAATGCAAACCCAGGCTTTTTTACATGGTATTTTTGTGAGCAAATCCCTGACCTGCCATTAGCCAAGTTACGCTGGTAAAAGTGGGTGCTTAGATTAAAAACTAGGAATGAAATGAGACTGGTTTAAAAGGAAGAGAGACTTGGCTTGGTGGAGCTCCTTGGTTGGAGCAGAAGGAGTGAGAGGAAGGAGCTCTGGACACAGCAATGAAGTGTTCTAAGGGGATGCATTGGGTAGGAGCACAGAGAATGTAATGAGGGAAATGGGGTGATTTGCACACATAGGTGCAGAGGACCTGAAGAGGACGTGCTGTAGCAATTGAAACGTGGCTAGCAGCGAGGATGTCTCACATTCATTGGCGATACCAAACCAAAGCATCCAAATGGTCCCTTCTGCCCTTCATATCTGGAAATGAAATTAAGACAGAGGAGGAAAAATAAAAAGAAAAGCATATTGATTACATGGCAAGAGCGTTCTGACAGTGAGATCTATCAGGCGGTGGAATAGATGCTTGCCAAGTCACCTCTTGGGACTTCTGAAACCCGGCTGTGCAAAATGAATGTCTCGCAGGGAGCAATTCTTCACAGGGGGAGGCTGGACTTTATGACCTTCAAAGGTCTCTCTTTTTCCTCTCCCTTTCCTTTTGTCTTTATTTTCAATTTTTATTTCTTCTACTTGTAAGCTGTTTTTTCTTCCCCGCTGAGCAGAAGTTCACGTTGCGCTCTGCTGCCCGCTACGTGAGCGGTGCATCCGTGTGCGGTTTGGCACCGGGACTGCTTGGGCAGTTGTTCAATCCATCTGCAGCTGCCCTTGGAACTCCTGGAGGGTTTAGTCTCATCACATGTCCGACAGTTGTTATTAAACAGTGACCCAGAACAAAGCCCTGGTGCTGAACAGCCCGGGATCTTGGCTTAAGCCAGAGCATCCTTCAAAGAGAGGGCTGGGGGCAGCCGGTCCCTAACCCACCACTGACACGCAGAGATTTGGCTGCCATCGTGTCTGACCTCAAAAGAGATGCTGTGATGGGGTGAATGGATTCATCTTGGTGATGGGATTGTGTAACATGTGATCGGTGGGTTCTATATTTACAGGGTAGATAAAGCATAAAGAAGCTTTATTCTGGGATTCAAACACTTATCAATTAAGCAGGGAGAAGCATCCCAGAATGAGCTGACTTACACACTTCTAGGGTATGCTGAGTGTGTTACCATCTTTAATTGGTGTTTGTTTATTACTGTTGTGGCAGGAGAGAATGGCATTTTTCTGCTACCGAGGGATATTTGCGTTTAGTGGTCAGAGGAAGGGGGGCCAAGACTTCCTCCTAATTGAGAAGAGTATGAAATCTTCTGGGCATGGAGGAATGTGGTAATATGGGAATGTCAGAACCTTGTAAATCTTCAAGGAAGGGATGAGAAATGGACCCAAGTAGTGGTATCGCCATCGGATGGACCGAAGCTATAGGGTATGGAGATGAGATTGCTTTCTCCTTCCACCTGAGAGGGAAAAAGTTGTTCTAGGTGTGTTTCTGGAGTGTATGCCCTTTATTATGGTGGTAGTTGGTTAGACATCAACTCTAGTGTCATCTCCATGACCGCATCTGATTGTGTCACAGCCTTTCCTACTGCTAGTAAGGCAGGAGGAGCCTTACCCTATTACAGAATGGGAACAAATTCACCTATACAATACCAATACAGGGGAAATCTGTGGTCTTGTAGAGAAATGGAAGGGTAGCATCCTCACTGGTGTATATCCTTCAGCATTTTTCATGAGATCTCAGCTACATATACAATGGCTGAAAAGAAAAAGCTTTCTTGAGAAGGAACTCCTTTAGTGAATTTGCTCTGCCACAGATAAAAATGTTGCAAAGCCACGTTAATTGCAGCATTTGGTCCTCCTGGCTGATAGTCATTTGTGAAAACACAGGTATATGTAGCACTGTTCAAAATACACTTGGCAATGGCCACTTGGCCTTCTAGAAGGCATGAGGCTTCTTTGGGAACTATAGGACGGCTCGGGTGTCTCTAGGCATACTGTTTGGGCAATGAAAGTAACAATATAGGCGTGATACTCCTTCAGGATTCTCTGCCTGTTAGCTCTGTCTCTCGTGTTCTTGAGGAGATCTTTGAGGAAGGGGTCATTTTTGGTTGTGCTTGAATTGATGTCAAGTAAGAGAACTGTCAGTGAATTTGGAAAGGAAAAGGTTCCGGAATGCTGCAAAATGTGTGAAGGTGCAGGCAACCTTATTCTAAATAATGGTTCACGTTTTTAAATTATTTTTTTTTCTAGATTTGGCAATAGGAAAACTTGATTTCTGTTCACATCTTTCTCCTTAAATCCATCTCAAAGCATAGCAGCTGCTCCCATCACACCTCTTAGCACACCCGTGGTGCTAAACTGGTCCCCCCCATTCACCCAAGTGCCTTAGAAGCCCTCCAAGCTGCACAACACTCACTAAATCTGCGTCCGGATTTCAGATCTTTTGATCCCAGAGATGTAGATCCTTGTCGTACAAGGGGAGTTACGTGCAGGCACGCAGAAGGAACAGGGATTTGCAGGGAACAGATGCACCCTCAGATAGCTGGACCAAACAGGAGGTTGGGACGTGCATCGTGGGGCTGCAGTGACAAGTGTAGCCAACATCTGCTTAACATCACTGACCCATGGGCTGTGCTGGGTGGTTGTCCCTGACCTCGTGGCGCAATGGTAGCGCGTCTGACTCCAGATCAGAAGGCTGTGTGTTCAAATCACACCGGGGTCAGCGTGTCCCCCTCGGTGGGTTGGTGTGATGGGGTGGCTGCCCCAAGGGCAGCTCTTTTGCCTTCTTGCTCCAGATCCCACGTGGTGCTTCACCCAAGGGCAGCAAATGGCCCTTGCTTTCTGGACCAGTTTTGGGAGGTATCTGGATAGCTTTCATCTTCCCTTGTCCTGTATTTGGAAGGGAGGCAGGGGACATCCCAGCCTGGCACAAAGTCTGGGCACTGCTTTGCCTGTCCCTGGTACCCCTCACCAAGGAGAAGTGTAGCTGGCTCCAGATGGACTTTTTGTAAAAACCCCTATCTTGTAGTCTCCAAATCCTTATCAGGGCACGTTATCTGCTCCAGCAGTGGTGTTCTCTGGCCTGGCCTTGTGTTGTGTGAAAGGAGAGAAGGGTAGTGCTCCCCTTGATAAGGATGGAAAGAGGCCTCAGTGCCCTGCGCAACACACGCATGGTTAAGGCAGTGCTACCCTACTTCATGGCATCTAACCATGTTTTGGGACCTGAACAGGCTTGAAAAGTGGGCTCACGAGAAGAGGCCAAATGCAAGGTGCTGCACTTGGATCAAGACAAACCTAGATACAAGTGCAAGCTGAGAGGAGAACTCCTTGAGGGCAGCCCTGCTGAGTGGGAATGGGGGTCCTGGTGGATGAATAGCTGGGCATGAGGCAGCTATGTGCACTTTTAGCCCAAAGGCCAACAGCATCCTGGGCTGCATCAGCAGAGGGGTGGCAGTGGGGTAGGAAGCGGATTGTCCCGCTCTGATCTGCCCTTGTGGGGCCCTATCTGGAGCACTGCGTTTGGGCCTGGGGCCCCAGTACAAGAAAGATGCCGGGCTGTTGGAGCTGGGCTAGAGAAGGGCCATGAGGATGCTCAGAGGGCTGAAGCACCTCTTCTCTGAGGAAAGGTTGAGGGAGTTGAGTTTGTTCGGCCTGGAGATGGCTCTGGGGAGACCTTATTGTGGCCTTCCAGTACTTGAAGGGAACTTACAAGCAGGAGGGGGATGGACTTTTTCCAGTCTGATAGTGTTAGGACAAGGGGTGGCATTTTTAAACTAAAAAAGAGGAGATTTAGGTTAGGGAAAGAATTTCTTTACTGAGAGAGGGGTGAGGCCCTGGCACTGCTGCCTAGAGCTGTGGGTGCCCCATCCCTGGAGGTGCCCGAGGCCATGGATGGGCCCTGGGCAGCCTGTGCCGGGGGACACCCAGCCCACAGCAAGGGTTGGGACTGGGTGGGCTTTAAGGTTCTTTCCGACTTAAGCCATTCTGTGATTCATTCCCCTCCTGTCTTTGCAGCATCCTTGGCCTTTCTCTGCAGCCTGACCCATTCTTCTGCCGATTGCCAAGAGGACAGATCCACCATTATCGAATGCGATGTCCAAGTCAGGGTGGGCTCCTACCGCCAGCAAGGACCCAGGTCCTACCTGTACCTGTGTGGGGAGAGCCGAGCTCAGCAGCACCGGGGGGACGCTGGCTCTTCCCAGAGGCGTTTTGCTGGACTCATTGCCAGGTTAGTTCTCCCCAGCAGCTCCCCCCCATCTGTGACCAATATCCCCCCAGAAGGTATTCACTCCCCCTGCCAAATGACAGACTGCAGAAGTAGATGATTCCTAACCTTCAGGTTGACACCAGGATACGATTCCTAATTCTTAGGCTGCTGCCAGCAGAGCAATTTAGCCTTGAGACCGCTAGAGAGCTCCGCTGGGTCGTGAAATTCATTCCTTGTGTCTATCAAAGCATTTCTGTTCCCCCCCCCCTCCCCTCCTCTCCCGTCTTTTTAAAGGGTTTGAGAAACATCAGAAAATCCATCTCGTAAACAGCCTGCTTTGTTCCTTCTTAGGTTTTAATATTTATCTTCTGATCCAAAGCAACATCTGGTGGATGCCAATGGGGAAAAAGATTAGGCATTATGAAAAGCAGAAGCCTTTTTATTTTTTATTTTTTTCCCCCTCCCCTTCCTCTCTCCAAGCAGTTTCATGAGTAAAAAGTTGCAGAGAGAATTCAGCAGGCTGTGCAACGTTTACTCAGCATGGGTGCTTGGGTTTTGCAAATCCAAGGCCAAGTCGCCTGGAAGTGTGAATTGTTACCTTTGCCTTTAATGGAGCTGCAGGGACTTATACCTGCAGAGCGTGTCCCTCCAGGAGGGAGAGAAAAGCTCAAATTAAGGAATAAATAGATGAACAGCACTTTGCAAAAGACACTTCAGCCCTTAAACATAGAATATTGTTGCAGTGCATTGTGCATGCTTTGTTTCAGTGGGGAGCGCTCATTGGTGCTGTCCAGGCACTTCAGTGGAGTTGCAGAGATTTGATCCTCATCCTTATCTGGTCCTTATGCCAGCAGTAGTGTTATGAGTCATCAGAGGGAGTTCTGGATGCCCTGTGTTGAGCTAAGAAGAACTGGTGATTACTGAACACGGACAGCAGTAATACAGTTCCAGCATCTGCCTGTCGGTCTGTCGTTTTCTCCCCCACCAGCTTTTGAGCTCCGATAAACTTGAGCTGGGTTCATAGTGAATGGATATCTCAAGAATTATGGAATTCTTGCCAGTTTAGAGAAAATCTGTCTTAGGCAGAAAGAAATTAGTTTCCTTTTCAGGGAGAGGAAAGTAGAATTCTGCCCTAGTCTGTATATTGCCAGCAAGCTGCAGGCCAGGCAGAAGATATGTAAAGCTGGCCAACTGGCAATGTCCAAAGTCCCATTGTGCATCAGTAACGTCTGATAGCAGCCTGGGAGATGGGGAGGATGGTTGCACTGGGGGACACAAGAACAGAGAAACTTAACGGATAGGAGGGAGCAACTTGAAATTAAGTTGATTTTGTTTCAAAACAGGAAATTTCAGGGGTCTTGACTTGCTGAGCTTTGCTTTCCTTTTGCTATTGGCAGTGTAACTCCAAGGCAGGTAATCCTAGAATGGTTTGTGTTGGAAGGGACCTTTAAAGGCCATCTGGTCCCACTCCTCTGCAACAAACAGGGACACCCACAGCTCCATCAGTGCTCAGAGCCCCATCCAGCCTGAGCTTGGCTGTCTGCAGGGATGCAGCACTACCACCTCTCTGGGCAACCTGTGCCAGTGCCTCACCACCCTTACTGTAAACAACTTCTTCCTTATATCCAGTCTAAATCTTCCCTCTTTTAGTTTGAAGCCATTTCCCCCTGCAGCCCAGGATACAGTTGGCTTTCTGGGCTGCGAGGGCACAGTGCTGGCTCATGCCCAGCTTTGCATCCACCAGGTCTTTTATGGCAGGGCTGCGCTCCATCCTTACATCCCCCAGCTTGTACTGATGGTGGGTGTTGCCACAACCCACGTGCAGACCTTGCAATTGGATTTGTTGAACCTCATGAGGTTCCCCTGCGCACACTGCTCAGCCTTTCTAGGTCCCTCTGGATGGCATCCTGTCCCTTGGGCATGTCAACCACAACCCACAGCTCGGTGTCACCCACAAACTGCTGAGGGTGCACTCAACCCCACTGCTGATGTCATTGATGAAGGTGTTAAAGAGCACCAGTCCCGGCACTGACCCCTGAGGGACGTCACGCTCATCACTGATCTCCATCCAGACGTTGAGCCATTGACCACCCTGCTCTGGGTACTGCCTTGCAACCAGATCTTCGTCCATTAAACAGTCCACCCATCAAATCCATATCTTTCCAATTGCACAGAAGGATGTTGTGAGGTACTGTGTCAGAGGCCGTACTGAAGTCCAGGTAGATGACATCAGTGGCTCTTCCCTTGCCCGTTGATGCAGTTATGCCATCGTAGAAGGGTGCTAGGTAACTCAGACTTGAGAGTGATGAGGCAGCTCAAGGTTCCTGCTTTCGATTATTGCATTTAAAACTCAGCTCTTTACCAATTACACATCTGTATCGTGGGGATTATCATAATGGTTTTTCATTTGGCATGTTTTCCTGGTTTGGATTTCTCCAGTTCTGCTGCTGTAGGTGCTACATCCTGGCGTCAGCGGAGTGAAGGAGGAGGGAGGTCTGCACCTGAGTTTGTTATGAGATGGCAGTGGAGAGTTGCATAGTTCATTTTATGGCTGCTTTGTTGTTTTTCTTAACATTTTTGTCCTTTTTAAATTGTCTGTGCCCCCAAAACAGAGTGTAACATCTCTTCAGGTTCTAGATCAAATCAATCGTCTTTTCACCTACTGCTTTTGTATTTTTCAAACTTCAACTTTTTAAAATTATCACTAAATTCCTCCTCCCCTCCCCCATTGTCTACACACTCAGGCCTTGTTTAGAATTTCAGGTATGGGCTCAAAAGGAATTTTCCAGCAGGTTGATGTTTTTTCTCTGGTGAGTCCATTTCTAAACTGGGTTTTGCTGCAGGGGGGCACAGACAGAGAAGATGGGCTGATTTCAGGGGAATTTCTTGATCTGAAAATCTAGGGAAAAATAGAGAAAGAGAGAGCTGAAGTGAACCAAATGATGTATCTCAGAGCTTTTGAAAATGTTTTTTCAAACTTAATTTCAGAAAACATTTGATTTCCAAATACTAAGTGCAGTTGGTAGCAAAGGGATTGAAAATGGTCAAATGAATTGTTTGGGGGAATTCCTGAAATAATACATGCTGATTGCTCTAATTAACAATCATAAGTGAAAATAATAATTAAAAAAAAAAAAACAACAGATGAATGAGTTCTACAGAAAGGTTCAGTGGTTCAGACATTCATCCCAGGATGGGAACTAAAGCATAGGAAACATCACTGACTTAACTACACGTTAAATCTTTCCTGTTCTTTCTTACGAGTTTTAGGTGGTTTGAACAAAGCTTCTTCTAGTGTAGTCTGTCCTAAACCCTCCACTTTATGCCCACATAGTGGCAAATGCATGTTCCTTAGGAAAGGAAAGAGGCACGTCTTACTGTTAACATCACTGCTGCGTGGATACCTCCCTTGATTCCTGTTGCAAATTGCCCCTTCTTGTAAAACACAGCCATTCCTTAACATCCTGCATCACAGTTTCAGGTGCACTTCTTGAAGGGCGGGGGGAGCTGGGTCTTTGCCTACAAGCAAAGCTCGTTAACCTTTTATAAAAAAGATGTGAATTACCACTTGGAGATCCTCTCCATTGACTTCAATTAGCGGCGAGTTGCCAACTGAGCTGCACTGAGCCAAAAACAAGCCCCTTCTCCCTTTAAAATAGTTGGTTATTTAAAGATGCAGCTTCTCCTTGTAGCATGAGAAAGAAGTGTTCTGCAGTCTTGAAAGATAGCCCAGTCCATTGAATTATCGCGCAGGACAAGAGCAGTTCTCAAAGTGTTGCTATCAAAAGCGAGCGTAGTTCCCTACGGCTGGCTTTTGATTATTGATACAGCAGAGGGAAAGGTTCATTTAAATATAGAAATAAAAATTCGCTGTTAAAAAGGTTCAGCTCCTTGCAGGAAGCTTTTTTTTTTTTTTCTTCTGTTGCTGCTGTTACTGTGGCTGCTTCCTTTAGCGCGTTAACCTCCTCCTTGCCCTAAAAAAAGGGGCAATGGAACAAAGGCCCCTACCTGCAGTTGGAGCAGCTCATCGTGTGCACAGTGATGAGCCATCACACCCAGCCCGGCTTGAAAAATTCACGTTCATCGAATCATCCTGATCACTGCGCTCTCGAGGAAGCTCTGGCTGTTGGGTTGATTTGGGTAGAAGTTAAGCTCCTGACTTTGGTGCTTCAGCAAATCCTGTTAGCTGGATCTTTCAGGAAGCTGGAAACTCCTGAAAATCCTGGTTCTACCGACCTGATCCTCTATTTTCTTGAGTAGAAGTCTTTATGTGGGGTGGTGAGGCACTGGGACTGTGGACTGGAGATGTGGATGTCCCATCCCTGCAGTGCCCAAGGGCAGGCTGGATGGGGCTGTGGGCAGCCTGGGCTGTGGGAGGTGTCCCTGCCCACGGCCCATGGGTGGGCTTTGAGATCCCTTCCAACATAAACCAATCTAGGATTCTGAATCAGCATTTGAAGCGTCTGCTCTCCTTCCTACGAGTTGCAGGGTCTGTATTTGATGGGTGATTATTTGAAGAAGGCACAATGGCAAGGGAAGGAATGGAAAGTGACGCTGAAGCGTCCCAAAGTCTGCAGAAGTAAATCGGGAGCCCTTCCCCTCGCTTTGAGGGATCTTGGATCCTGTAGCTCCTCGTAACAAAACGCTACCAATGTCAGCAGCTGTCAGCAGCAAGACCCAGGAAAAATATCTCTTCCCTGCCACCTTTTCTATTACTTTCCCCTCCTGTGCAAAGGGAGGCTTTGGAGCAAATGTCTGTTAGTGTAACTGGCACATATATCGAATCTGCTTAGTCTGGGCTGTTAAGTAAGTTTAATTAATTTACTAAGTTAATGTTCCAATGCTAGCAACAAAGCATCATTGCAATCAGCTGGGTAGCAGGAATTGGAACCCCTAAATGAGCTCATTTTTTCACAGTTGGAATTAGGGACCAGTTAGCCAGTTGTGTGGCTTTTCCAATTTCTCCACTTGCCCCGGGGGAGTCGCAAGTTATTCATTCCCTATTGCTAAGTGTGAGTAGGATGGGGAGGGGGGACACGAGCAAACCCTGCTCCACGTAGGAGTCCATCTTTGATCCCAGCACTGCTGATTCCCTAGCTGTTGTCTGCACTTGTCTTCCTTGGTCCTAGAATGGCATTTGCTGCTGTTTGCAGTAGTTTGGAGAAGCAGAAAGGCATCGCTGAGAGATATTTATGCATGTATTTTATCGTAAGCGTGTGCAGATAAAGGGGGGAAAAACAAATAAACAATAAAAGAATGGAAACAAAATTACAGAAATTTGCAAAGTTTGACAAATGGTGGCCAGGAGTTGCCACAAGCTAATGGCTTGCAATGATTAATAAGAGTAAAAATAATTGCATTTCATTAAGATTGATGACACCCCATTTAACCTCCCTTCTCGTTTCAGCCCTAAAGTGGAAAGAGATGAAGTTCTCATCTATAATAGCTCCTGTAACATTACCATGGAAACTGAGGCAGAGATGGAGTGTGAGGGAGCTAATCAGCCAATTACCGCCAAGATTACTGAGATATGGAAAAACTGGGGCCAGAACACTCAGGTATAATCAAATCTCTTTTACAGACTGATTCAAACAGCTTAAAATTAAATTTGTAATATTGTGTACATTTAAAGGAGGCAAAAAAAAAAAAAAGAAAAAAAGAAAAAAGAAACAATTTAGGCCGAGCAGCGGCAATATATAATATTAAAAGCTTTCCAACTTTGAATAGCAGTTGTAATGCTGTGCAGCTGTATTCATGGTTAACTGTGGTTAATGGTGTTTTATGAGACCTAAATGAGCTTTGCCTTATTTTCTGGGCAGTGTGTACCTTTTTAAAAGGAAAAAGAACTCTTCCTTTTGATGTATAAATGCACATTCTGTTCTAAAAGTCTTATTTTCTGTTATTTGATCAGAAATCTTGTCCACAAGACACGGAATTCCAGCTTTCCAGTACAGACTTAGCATTTGGCGTCTGTGCAGCTCTGCTTCTCTGTGGGTTTTGCTCCTCTTTCGTGTCCAGGATTGAGATGGGATAGTCTCTCTCTTGCAGGAAAACAGCCACAATGTGTTTATCACAAAAACCCGTGACCCTGAGCTAACATCACTGTAAGGCTCGATCTCTATAAACGTGATTACAAACCCAAACCTTTCAGAGCTCTTGGGGTGTGCCGCAGAGTTTTTGGAGGTGTTGAGCTGGGGTTCTGGGTTGTGCCACTTGTGACAGGGAATTCAGAGTAGCTGGGTATTCTGTGACTGTCCAGTGTCCCTCTGTCATCATCCGAGCAGCCCCTGAGATGCTGGTGGAGTTCTACTGGTGCAAGAGGGAAGAGTTTCACTCCTGGCTCATGAGAACAAATGCTGGTTTTCCTCTGGTAAATCAAATTATCATGCAGCCTTCTTAGTACAGGTGAGACCTGGGAAGCTGAAATTCATTTGCTCGGGATTTATGTTAAAGCTCTCGTGGTAATTTTTATCTCTGACAACAATGAAAATTCTGTTGCTGTATCTGCCACCCTACCCCAGAGCAGCTGTATTCTGTCCAAGTCATTTTGGTGTCTTTCCAGCATCAGATTCTGAAGCTTTTAATAAGCTGAGAATCTCCGAATATTTGCCCTGTAAATCTGTTTTGCATGTATATTGCTCTTCCAGCCAAGCATCCTAAAATAACATTGTTTTCCTTTATTCTGCTTTACAAACAAACAAAAAAAGGAAAAAAAAATAATTTTTAAGTCTACCCTTGGCCTGGGAAGGACCATCATAGGTAGTCTAGCATTGCCAGCCTTCACAGGCCTTCCCATGCTCTGCAGGATGACTCCTCTCCCATGTGCTTGTTGGCTAGCTCTGCTGCCCACAACACACACAGCGATGGGGAAGGCCTAGCAAAAAAAAATTCTGGTTAGGAAATGCAAGAGGTCAGCACAAGGACGTGCTTAGGCCAGTGTCAGGTCAGGCAGCAACTACTCCTTTCCTTTAGGTTGCCCTTACCTAATGTGCAAAAGAGGTCTCTACTGCTGTAGAGCATAGGCTGCAGCCAGTGCTCTGTGTGGTCCCTTAGTCTCAGTAGTGAGATGGTGACAGGCTGCCTTTTGGCTCAGGTGGCAGCCAGAATTGGAAGAAGTGGTGAGGTTTGTCCCTGCTGTGTTTTTTCAGCTCGACGTGGGGTGAATCGGGGAGCAGAGCGTCCTGAAGGAGCGGAGGGGAGTGCAGGATGAAACCAGCAGTGCTTTCAGATCTGGGATTTGCTGCTGCTTAATGAACCCAGCAGGCATTTGGAATCATTTTATCCTTCTTCCCAAAACTGGCCCGGGTGAGCAGAGGTGGATGGGTGGGGAGTTCAGATAAATGGTTTCAATTTTGGTCCCTTTCTTGCTGACAGCGTCCCGTTAAGATTTACGACCTGGTGCAGCATATGCATGCTTCACTGTAGAGATTTAAATCATGTCATGTGAACTGGCCTTACCTTTCCAGTGGAAATAATGGTCCCCAGGTTCTGCACCAAGCAGTGAAATGCATTAATAGCACCACGTGCCGTAGGATAATGGTGCTATTAGCAGGCAGCACAACTCTGTGTACAAGTAATGGGAATGCATCTCTTTATAATAACATCTGGCACTTCTATCGCGCTCTCAGGAAAGGATCTCAAAGCACTCCAAAAGCACAGATACCGTGCTCTCCATTTTATTCTTTTTTTCTTGCTTATTCCTTTGCCAGCTGCTTGATGCCCAGGCAGGCGGGCAGCTCAGCAGTGCATTAAAACAGCTGAGTTATTGGGCAGGTTGGGAGCAGAGGTGGTGAGATGGTGTTGGAGCAGCGTTAGCTCCAGGGTGGCAGAAGTGAAAAGAGGCATGACAGAAAGGCTGATAGTCTTGTGTTAACAAGAGCATGGAGTGGGCATTGGTAAGAAAAAAGAACAAACTTGTTTCATGGCAGAAAACAGGGGAAAAAACCTCCAAACATTTGTTCTGGAGGCTGGAATCTAAGGGATACAAGCTTTAGGGAAAGGGCGTTTTTTTTCCTCAATCCTTATAAGACAATTAGTAGGACCTGTCTGTAGTTCTCAGTAGCATCATCGTTTGGGATTTGGTAGATAGGGTGGAAATGAGACAAATGCAAACTGCAATGAGATGATGCTGTTAGCAGCTCTGTTACCAATAGCTCACGTACAGGACCTCGTGTTATTGAAGAGGAATCCGTGTACTAGGATCCTGCTTCGGGGGCAAGTGGCAGAGACAGGTCCATCAGCTTGATCTGCTTCTTTGGCCAGCAGTTCTTCCTTTTCTTCATTCTGCAGAACAGTATCCAAACAGTGACTGAATCAGCCCATGAATTCACCCCAGATCTGTGTCTCGGAATTACTCAAAATTGCTTGAAATAGCTAATGTAACTCATCCAGGAGTTAGACCATAGCCACGCCAGTTGGATTTTGAATAAAAAACATGTTGTGAATTCCTCTATTTTTCTGGACATGTCTGAGTATACTATGAGCATTTCCATGGTGTTGCCTCACCTTCTGTTTGAATTGCAAGTGGGTGTGGACACAAACAGCAAAATTATCTGTAGAATTCAGCAAACATAATGTGTTCTTTCTCAGAAAGTTATTGAGGTGGTTGTTTTTTGAACTTCTTATTGTCTTGGGTATGAAGATACTCCAAGTACTAGAGAATCATCATAGAATTATTAAGGTTGGAAAAGACCTCCAAGATCACCAAATCCAACCCCAGCCCTCCCCCCCACCATGCCCACTGACCACGTCCCTCAGTGCCACATCTCCACAGTGAACACCTCCAGGGATGGTGACCCCAGCACCCCCCTGGGCAGCCCATGTGAGAGCATCACCGCTCTTTCTGAGATGAAATTTTCCCTCGTAAATAGATAGGAAGATGTATTTAAACGAAACGATCTTGACTCTAGGAAGCTTAACTTTTGGATGATCTGCATGAGATGCAGAAGCCTAATTCTGTTGAAACAGCTCCTCCACCTCTTGTTGTCATGTACCTCTGCTTGAAAATGGGGCTGTAGCTGCCCTGTTCACCTTGTGCATGCTGCTGCCTTGAATCAATCACTCGGATTTGCCCTCCTGGTTAAACCTCTTGGAAAAAAGTTGGGTAGGATCCTCAGTCGAGGAAAAGAGTTGCATTTTTGGAGACGTGAGCAATACCCATCCTTTCAACACTGTTCTCCAAGCTGTTGCTTGCCATGGGTACAGAAAGAGCGAGGCTCGTGTTTGAATTTAGAGGACCCAGCAGATTGCTGGAGTTTTCAAGCTGCTGGCTGCAGACCTGTGGCTTAGCAGACTTCATGGGGCTGAAGTTCACCAACTTGGTATTTTCCTGGGATTTGCTTCATGCCCAAATATCTCCACCAAAATAACTTTAATGGATTTCTTTAGAGACTGACTCAGGCCCTTTCCTCCATTTATATTTGAAATACTTGCCACCGTAGGACTTAAGTAGGTCACACAAAGTAAGCAGCAGACCTCTGCCCCACTGCTGTATTCAGCATCGTTAGTGTTTGTAACTTGCTCCATTATTATCTCAGGAAGAGTTGCAGAATTATTTTTATATCTGTGTATAATGCAATTTAAACTACCGAAAGGAGAAGTGGGGGGGGGGGGGAATGAAGAAAAAATCCAACACTGACTGTATATCCCACAGGACTTAATTAGTTCACAGCTTCGTGATGCACTGGATAATGGGAAGATATGAATTAAATAATGCAAGGGAAAAGTTCTAATGCTCACTCAGTACCTGTCCACTGCCACCTTGGCTGCATAATGAGATGTCAGCCACCGTGATGCTGATGAGACATGCAAAACACGGATACAATGTGTAAAGGATGCTCATGGGAAGGTTTGACCAGGCTTAGATGTCTCCAAACCCATTATGCTTAGTGAGCCTTCAGATTATTATTCCAGATCACTGGACCAGACCTAATCATCGTGCAAGCATGCTGTTTGAGCAGAGTTGCCCTGCACTGAATCTTCCTTCCTCTTCTAGCCCAGGTGGGTGATGCAGTGTTCATTGGAGGGCAGTGATATAATGCTCATTGGAAGGCAGATGCCACATGTGTCAAGTCAGTCGTAGGGAAGCTGCACCGGTATGCCAGTGCATCCTCTGCAACCCAGCCCTCAAGGGGTGTCCATTAAGTAACAGAGGGCTGATGAAAAATAACTTGCTAAATGCAAATGCCTTCTTGGACTGTGCCTCTGCCTGGGTCTGCTGCTCTGCCCTGAGTTTGTTTTTCAACAGGGCATTAAGGAAAGGTCTTGAGATGTAGGAGTAGCACTGAGTTCTTTGCTTAGTGATTGATACTGGGATAATTGCTTTGTTTGCTTCCCAGAGAGAAAAAAATCAACAAAAAAGCAAAGGCTTCATCTGAGATCTGCACGGTCACTTAAGGGACTCTTGCTTTTCAGATTCCACTTAACGTGATATTCTTTCACTATCACTTTAGTGCCATCCTCACGTTGCGTTGATGTCTGATGGGTGCGCTTTGAGGATGAGAAGATAGTGGTTGGTTGCCTCTGCTTGTAGATGTATGATT
The DNA here is from genome assembly GCF_002078875.1 of Numida meleagris. Classification (NCBI taxonomy): domain Eukaryota; kingdom Metazoa; phylum Chordata; class Aves; order Galliformes; family Numididae; genus Numida; species Numida meleagris. Next base: position 108,742,932 of record NC_034411.1, read on the forward strand.
AAAATATATATATATATATTTGTATCATGGAATCTCAGAATCATAGAACACCTGAGTTAAAAGGGAGCCAAAAGGATTATTGAGTCCAACTCCTGGCTCCACACAGCACCATTCAGTATATGTATATATACTCACAAAATAGATCCAGTAGCTTCAGTAGGAAAACAGTACCTAAGGCTGAAGATGTGGTGTTGTCTTGCAAGCTTCTTCATCCTTTAGCTCCAGAAATCGGTACAGCCCTAACACATTCTCATTCTTATGCTCTCTTTGGTGTCCTTTGGTTATTCATCTTCACCTGTCCTGTTTTCCTGGAGCACCAAACGATGTCAGAAAGGAAAATGATCCTCTTTCTGCTTTTTCCAGTGCTTTTCTTTGAGGAAAACCACTGCACCAATTTGAGAGTGGTTAAACAGGATATGAGTGAAAAATGGCACCTATGAGGATGGATGCATTCTGGTCTGGGGAGTGGATGGGGACTCAGGAGTAGGACCAGATGAACATTTTTTTGAAATATGATGTATATACTTTTTTATAAAATTTCACTTTTAGCAACCCAGCGAGCTCACCCTTACATTCTCTATTTCTTAACCTCCTGCCTTGGTCATGGTTATTTTCAGCGGTGGGGGTAGGAGCACACCAAACCAACTTGGATTTGCGGGCCTCACGGAAAGGAAGTGGAGGAGTCTGTAACAAATGAATACAAACAAAAGCACAAAACCAGTCTTGGGGTGCGGATGCTATCAGAGCAGCGAGAGGAACCATCTGCAAGGTTGTTAAGATGTAGAGAACCAAGATGGCCTCCACAGTAACCACAGGCAATGCGAAGAGATAAATGGTTGACCCGAGCCTGTGTCAGGCTAGGATTGATGCCACTATCAGCCCTAGTGCCTTTGCAATGATTTTTTTAAAAATCTCTGATAGAGTGTGTTATCTAGTTACTGGCATGAGGGCAATGGCCTGGAGGCAGCGAGGAGGAGGAGGGGGGAGGACGAAGGAGAGGAGGAGTGAAAGAGAAAAGGGGGGGAAAGAAAAGGTCATTCTATGAGGACAATCTCAGTTGGACTAAATAAGAAAATGAGGGCCTTACCCTGAAAGGGGGAGGTAAAAAATAAAAAAATAAAAAATAAAAATAAAATCTGCTGCTAGGTGTGCGGGAAAAGGATAAGCAAAATTGCTTCTTCTTCTTTCTCTTTTGTTTTCTTTTTTCTTTTTCTTTTTCTTTTTTTTTCTTCTTTTTCCTTTTAATAGGATCAGCCTTGGGCTGCAATGGGAAATTTAGGAGATCTGCTTCTGGTGTGTTTTTTTCTTCTTTCTCTTTTTGCTTTAACTTTTTCCTTCCTGATTTGAGGTTTAACACTTTCCTTTTCGCAACACAAAAAAACCAAGGGCTGAACTATAAATTTTTTCTTCTATCCCCCACACGTTTATTTTATTTTTTTTTCCATTTCCCTCATCTCACCATCTTTCTATTTTCTAAACTGGTCCTGGGAGCCCTCCTCACCCTGTTGCACAGGAGCCTTGTTGGATATTACCTTGTCTCCACAAGGATGCCACCTCCCCATAACCCACAACACACTGACACCTTTCCACTCGTATTTATACAGACCCATATGAAATCAGAATCGAGTGAAAGAACCGTTATTCTTCTTTCCCTCTATTTATTCCATCCCAAAAAGAAAAACAGATTGAGAGTAAAAAGTGTCATTTTAGAGGCAAACCTCTACAGGAAAGAAGACAAAGATTCCACTTCCCTCAAATGGAAAAGGCTTGCATTAAGGTCAAGAGAATGCAAGGAAGCCTTCCTGAGGACTACAAGCAAATTTTCTCTCTGTTTTCTTGCAGACTCTTGCATAAAGCCACTTTCCTGTTTAATTATGAAAGACCCTCATTGGCTCCTTTGCCTGCTTTTGGCAGATTTGGAGAGGGAGAATGGTATGTGGTGGAAGCACAGCTCTGGTTCTCCATCTGCAGAACTTGCTCTTGACTTGGGGGAAAGGTGCTGGGGGTGTTTAATGGCTGTGTCCATGCTAACGTGCAGGCTTTGGGCTCTGGATGAATTCAGAGGGAAGCTCTTCCATCTCCCCCTTGTGAATTTGAATGGAAAAGGCTTAGTTCCTTGGAGGTAAACCTAGCCTAGGCTTGTTCTTTTCCTGTGTTGGAGTTTGGCTTAATGTATGAGTGGGTCTTGCCTTTCCTTAGGTGTGATGTGGGTTGAAGATGTCTCCAAGTAGCTTTTGCATTGCTGGTGTTGTCCTCTGTGTCACTGTCTGGATCTGTGTCCTGTTTCAGATCCTAAGCAGAGCATCCAGTGGATGTGAAGTTGCATGCAGGAGTTTTCTGTGCAGCTTGGTCCTACAGCTAATTCTGCTACACTTGATGTTTCTGGGGCCTAGTTTGGGATCCAACAAAAGGTTCTGCACTGTCTGCCCTATTTTGAAAGCTGGGAGATTTTAGTAGTGTGGTTGTGGCCAGCGTGGGGGCATTGGAAAGGTCCTGGCCGTGTCTGGAACATGGATGGAGATACTGTCTTTGTTCTGTTTAGAAATGAAGATTTGAGACTGGATTTGATCAGCTCTAAGTCTGAAGCACTGAAATGTCAAATCTAGGTAGAGTTGAGCATTAATCAACGCTAATTTTATTTTATTTGGTGCTCCGTTTTAGGCAACAAAAGGTGCTGCACTGAGGCCTTGGTTGACATGTGCATGCCCAGTCCTCAACGCATTTAAAACCTGCCTCTTGGTTCCCCTGTTCCATCATCCAAGTTAAAATTGATTGGATTTAATCTTGTTGAATGCTGAGCCTACACGAGTGTTGGCATGTGCGAGGTGCTGTGGTAGTTCCATCTTGCTGTGAGTCACTCCTGTTTATTGGTGGCTTATTTCCAGACGTACATGCAGAACAAAAACATGTGAGAGCTATCTGGGAATAAACTCATTTGGATAAGCACTAGAAGGATATAGGGCAGTAACTCAGGTGTATTGGTTATCACTAGCCATGGTTCTGGAGGACCGAGGGCTCCTTCATATTTTGTCTCGACGATGTTTTCTGCTAGACTGTAGTCTAAACATGTACTGCCTATGTCATTTATGACATTTAATGTGAGGTGGATGCTGGGTTACAAACATGGCTTCTACAGGAGTGTAGCTTTGAAGAGCTGAGCTTTGGTGCCTGGTTGTGGCTTGACCCATAAGATCAGACTTCCAGGGAATATGGGAAAAAATCTTGGGAGTTTTATGTGGTGGGGAACACAGTTGGGTTTTGCTTCACTTAGAGGAAAAAACAAAAAAAAAGGCTATATCCTGAGGATAGCAAGGACCTGAAAACTTCATCTTGTGGCAAGCTACAAGGAGTAATGCAAACATAATCATGTTGTATCATAATTTTTTCTGTGTACAGACTTTGGTGTAAGGAGTAGAGTAAGTATGAGTAGTACTTGTATTTGTATTTTACACTTGCTTTTTTTCCTGCCTTGTTACTGCTGGTATTACAACAAAGCTTTTCCCAGACTAAACAATATGAAAGAAGCGTACACCTGGAGGATGACTGAATTTCAATTCAGAAACATTTGTTAACAAAAAATAAATTAAAAATGTTGTAGCAAGAGGGAAAACCAGCATGCTCGAGCGCTCTGCCACAATTAACCTGAGAGCCTTCATTCTGTCTTTAACAACAGGGTTAATTTTATGTGATTGCCAGTAAAACCAGGCTGTTTCATGGTGGGTCGTCAACAGCTGGGTGATGGACTGAGTTAACAACCCCTGGGAAGTGCTGGGTGTGTTCCTCTGATTGGCAGCTCCGTAGGTGGAAACCCCTCGTTCCCAATCTGTCTTTGGGAATAGCTGCAGAATGAAGGACTTCATTAAGGGATTGTGAGGCTGCCTCATAAAAACTAGCAAACAATTACCATCAAGATGGGAAGGAGTGGAGGGAACTGGGTGATCTTGGGGCCCTGTGAAGCAAAGCAGACGTCCCATGGCAGGGAAGCATCAGGTGGAGTGGTTGCTATAAACACTTCTCTGCAAATACTGTGTCTTCTCAATAGCAAGGTAGTTAGCCTGTCTACGGCATTAACAAAATATTCCCAGTTAAATTCATGGGTGATGCAGGGCTGGGAGCTGTTAGCTCATATTCAGTTAAATTTCAAATGTCAGAGCTCGTTAGAGGTGATTTTAGCCAAAGACAGTTTGTGAGGTGCTCAGTAAATTCAACTTCCTTGAATAAACTTGAGGCAAGAGGTTGCCACTTGACTTACTGATTTATTTTCTTGCTTTCACACAACTTCTTTGGGTCTGGGATTCTGATTGAGGGTCAAGCTCAGTTTAAATCACTTAGGGATTGTGGTTCTCTTTCATACATGCTCTTCGTCTTTCACTCTTATTGTCATTTATTTACATTTTTCCTCCTGCCTTAACCTGTATCTGGTGAGTGGAAGATGCAGATTTTGCTTCTGGTGTTGAGAACAGCAGGCCCATGTGAGCACGGACATCATGAATGGCTTTAGGTATTCAGGCTAACCTATGCAAAACTGGATAATGAGGTGCAAAACTACTGGCAGGAAGCAATCATAGAATATCCCAAGTTGGAAGGGACCCTCAAGAAAGACCATGTGACTGAGAGTGGTGTCCCAATGCTCCGTAGGTGTTTCTTTATTAACTGTAGAGATGGCTAACTCAATGGATGTCTTTCCTTGTTTTCCTGATCCTAGTACTTAGCTCCTTGATGTCTTGAATACCTCTCCCAATGAACCGATGCCAAACTTCAAAGCTGAGACGGCTCAGGCAATATGGCAAAAATTGGGATTTGTCATGCAGGAAGGACTGCACTCAATGGTCATTAACACGGTCATGAGCTAGTGTTCAGGTTGGATGTTAGGCAAAATTTATTCTCAGAAAGAGTGATAATGGCACAGAGTAACTGGCACAGGCTGCCCAGGGAGATGGTGGGGTCATCGTCCCTGGAGGTGTTCAAGAGCTGTGGGGATGTGGCACTGAGGGACGTGGTCAGTGGGCATGGTGGGGGTGGGTTGGGGTTGGACTTGGTGATCCTAGAGGTCTTTTCCAACCTCAGTGATTCTATAGTTTTCAGCTCTGGGACATGCAGATATCATGAGGTGACAATTCTGTGATAAATTTCTCCAGGTGGTGATAGCTGGCAGCAAGTAAGGTTTTTGGTGTTTGGACAAGATGCTTTACTTTCACCTCATGTACATATGTACTCTTTCAGGTACGTATCTTAGTACATTGCCCATCTCTACCTGAAATCAAATCTGCCTTTGGAAAATGCTACCTGGTACCTTTCTGCATCCCTAAGAACTTGAATGCATTGGGGTATGGATGTGCCACCAAGGTTCCTTGGGAAAGGGACCCTGGATATGATATCCTGCCAGATGATGAAGAGGCAGACAAATGTTGTGTGTGGGTGGGCAGACAGTAGAAGCCACGACACATTGCAGGGGATCTGTTCCCAACAAAGATGGGCTGTTCCAGCTCCAAAAGACACAAGGATGGCTTCATAGCTCAGACAGCAGCAGTTTGTGCTTTGAACTCAAAGGGCTCTCAGTTCAGAGCGCATTGTGTTAGTCGAGGAGCAACTCTCGCACGCTACTCTCTCATCTTGTTATCTGATTAAAATGAATTTTGGGCTGAAATCTGTTGAAACGACAAGAGTGGCTTCTGTCCCGCAACTTGTGATGCTGATCCTTGGCTGAGGCGTGGTTGTTCATGGCTCAGCAATGCAGTGCAAAGTGCCCTCAATGAATGTCAGCTGGCTTCAGGCTTCTGGTATGGTGCTGTCTGCACCCCTGCTGAAATTGACCATCGTGTGCTGCTGTCAGCTCAAAGTATTGGGGAAAAAAATGGAAGCGTTATTCCATGGAGAATCTGTTCTAATTTTAACTCTGTCAGATTAATGTATTGGAAAGTGCATTTCTGCTCTAGATATGTCCTCATTTCGAAATTGTCTTGCATCAGGAATGATCTCCTATGTTAGTACAGCTCCTTGCAGATTAAGATCTTGGGCTTTATCCAGATTTAGTGCAATTAAATAGACACCTTTTTCTGCAAGAAAACAGGTGGGACATACCTAGTATTTTAAATGCCACTGAACACCTCAAATCCCATTAGGAACTGGAAAATTCAGCTTGAAGTGACAGTCCAAAGGTAACCTTTACTGAGGAGTGACATCTCCATAGCCATCATAACCCAGAGTTCCCCTACTGCTTGTGTGACCTTTTCTGTAGGAGTCCCATCTTCACCTTTTTACCTTTCTGGCAGATAAGTGTTTTTGATGATGACAATAAAGATACCGCAAAGCACTTTTATTCTTGGTTGCCCCATCTGGGCTGCGTGTTTGATCCGAACAGCCAGCGTTCCAGTCAGATTGCACTATCAGATGGAGCTGGCTCTATTTCCTGCATTATTCTTCCTGGCTGTACCACATTATGCAATTATGTTTGCATTTAAACCTGAGCACTTACCTGTAATGATGCTGTAGTTCAGTTCATGATACATTACAGCACTAGATAATGCATACAGATAGGCTAAGAAAGCATGTTGTTGATGTGCTAAAACTAAACAGGACATTGCATTTGAAAGCGGACTCTGAAAGCTCGCAGATTAGGATGAGTCGCTTAAAAAGCTTGCATTACTGAAATAACAGCCATGCAGGGTGAAACCCTCTCCCTCCTGGGCAGGTACAGGATTGAAGGGGCAGTGCAAGGCTTCAGTCTGCAGACTCAGAAGATAGAGTCATAGAATGGCTTGGGTTGGAAGAGACCTTAAAGACCATCTCGTTCCAACCAAAGGTATGTTACACCTGCACTTATCTCACAGAATCCCAGAAGAGCTGAGCTTAGAGGACCCTCTGGGTCCCTCTTTCCACCCCTGCCTCAACAGGGCCACTTGGAGCAGGGTGCCCAGCATCACAGCCACGTGGCTGGCAGGTAAAGAGAAGGTTGTAGAGATTTCCCTACCTCTGCACAGGGCACCACAGTGGGACAAGGATGTCATACTGCTGGGCTGCATCAGATCCTAGCTTGGGTTGGGTGGAGCACAACCTGAAGCTATTTCCTTGTCCCCATCCAGGTCTTCCCTCTCAAATGTGGAATCTGCTTGAAAAAATACGTTTTAGGTGAAAATGGTCAGGCGAAATATTTTGATGAAGCTGCTGCAGTGATTCAGCAGACCCCAAACCTACTACAGTCAACCACAAATTTGCCTCGCAGAATAATGAAGGAACTTAATCCTGCTTCGAAAGGTATTGGCAGATACATCAGCTTTCCATTGAAAAAAAGGGAGGTTGTAACCTATAATTTTCGTAACAGGTTGCCCATCCACCATATTTTGGGAGTCTGTGGATGGAAGGTGCTAAATTTGAGTGAGGTGCCAGGTGCCATCCTATTTCTGGGAGAGAAGGATGTGTAAGTGATCAAAAAAATGTACTGTACTAACTTGCAGCCTTCATGCAGCATGTGCCCTTCTACAGCTCTGTGCTGAACTAAGCTGCTAAAAGGTACACTCACAGCTTTTTTCTTTTGGAAGGAAATAGGGACTTTGCTCTTCATTCCACCAGAGACAACATTTTCCATTGGTTGAGCATCCTTGCTAGGTGTGTGGAAGAGTCTAATGCATGCCTCTGTTCTGCCTCTCCAGTTTGGTGACTTGCAAAAATTTTCCCTGTTTCCCTCCTGACTTTCCCACCCAGGCTTGGCCATTCCCCACTTCTTCTCATGAATATCAGTGCTTTTCTGAGTCATTGGGCAGCAGCTCCTGCTCCTGCACTGGCCCTTTGGTCCCTTGCAGCACAGCTTGGGCATCTTAGCCAGCAACTGCAGGCAGATTTTGCCACCACAGAGAAAAGCTATCATATGCTCCAAGGTATTTCCTTCCACAGCACTCTCCTTTATCTTTGAAATTAAAATTTCTGGTACTTGGATCGGTCTCCCACCATAACCTTCATAAAACCCCAAGAGATGGGAGAACAACACATTGCTCAAATAGACACGGGACTTTCCATGAGTCTCGTGGTTTGTTTCATTATGGAGTGGTTTAATCCTTCTCCTACCCCCCTATTAGTTGGTATTTTACCTCGCTTTCAGGTGAGCTTTTTTGCCTGGGTATAGGAAACCAACATGTGCTACATCTGGGACATGCACCCCTCCTCCAAGAGCAATGTCTTTTCAGTGCCCTATGAAAGCACTATTAGATCAAACTAATATTCCGTGTCCTTAATTAAATACCTCTGGTGCAAAGAGCCTTACCTTCTGTGCTTGGAAATTGCAATGATTACTCCCCTGCTGGAAAAGTCTTTCTTTTTTTTTTGCGATTATTTCTGAGTACTTTTTTTTTAAGTAAGAATTAAACTCTTTCTCATGCCATTGTCCAGTTGCAAATTGGCCTGAGACTGACTTGTGCCATGGGCTCTGACCTCCGAAACTGCCCATTCATTTTTTTTCTGAACTAATGAGCTAGACGAACTATTTACAGTTGGCTTTTGGGTCTTCTCACTGCTTTTGTGGCTGCCCCTGTCTGAGTAATTAATGACAGTGTGGCTTGTTTTTGGTCTTGAGTTACTAATGCTGTTGGCTGCAAATACATTTTTACCTCTGGGACGTGCCAGTTTCCTGGTTCTAGTCCCACCTCGTTGGCCCAGGTCAATTTTTTGTGTGTAAACAGATTTATCCTGTAATAGTTGGGGAGGGAATAGGTCATTCATCAGTCCCACAGAGAACATGTCCAGCCAGATTCTTCCCTTCTTGTGCTTGTGCAGCTCAGCTCAGAAAGGCTCCTGGAGGACAGCTAAAATTAAGGGGAAAAAAAGAAGAAAATAATTATTTCATTGTAATTCAGAGCTTAGGCTGTCTCATTAAGACATAAGGGTACTAGAGAGTACGGCTTGTGTCCAGCCACCTGCCCAGCCCTGATCCACTTAGTATTAATGAAGGAGCTGCCATGTGGATTTCTTGGGTAGGGTAACATCACTTGCATTTCAGAAAGGATAGAGAAATTAAGTAGCAACACACGATGACAGTCATTAAAAAAAAAAGGACCTTTTGGCCTTGGAAAAGCTCAAGTTGGTTAAAGTCTATGCCAGTTCTACATTAATTCGTAGGGCAATGAGCTCATTTTGGCAGAAATGATTATTTTTTTCCCTGCGTTAGATATCTTTCCTATCTTTTGACTTTTAATGTAAGTACAGCTACTTAGTGAGTTGTGACTTGAGCACAACCATTCCTAGGGTTGGTTTTTTTTTTTTTTTTAAATATCATTTATTTCACAGTTATTGGAAGAAGATGATTCAAGTATCTGTCAACCTTTGTTGGACAGTTTGGCTACCAGTGTCAGCTCACTTGGGTTAGCCATAGGTGGTCTCTGCTGTGACATAATTTGGAGGGGAACTTCCTTTCACATCTCTGGATTATTAGTTAAATTCTTCAGTGTTTTACCGGTGCAATTTGTACCAACATCTGAAAACTACCACCCTGTTAATCCTTCCTAAACTGGCATCAGGGCCCGTCTTAACATTGGCACTTAGGGAAGAAAAACATCCGTGGTTACTCCATGTTGTTTTCATGATCACACAGAATTGAACTAAGTGAGGAATTTCTCAAGTTTAGGAAATTGCTGAATTCCTGGGAGCCAGGAGACTGCCCTTCTTTGAAGGAAGGACTGGGCAAACAAGACAAGTCAAAATATGCTCCCCTTTCTGCCAAGTTCTTCTTTCAAAGGACTTTCCAAATGCAATCTGATTAAAGGACAATATAAATGATAGAAAAGAACGTGGTGCTAAGAGAATTGAGGTGGACTATCCATTGCAAACTTCTCCAGAAGGACTCCTTTCCTTCCCCTCCCTCAGTTCCAGTTGAGAAATCTCCTTGGAAATTCCTCATGCAGTGGAAAAACTGGAGGACTCCAATGAAATGCACAGGAATCAATTGCCTTTAGAGACTGTAAGATCCACTGGACAACTTAGGCTTCTCTAATTTACAGAGCAGGCTGCTTTAATATTTGGAGGCAACTTCTCTGAAACTGCTGCAATGGGGCAAGAGAGTCCCTGCAAAACCTATTTAGTGTTAATCTGTTTTTGGCTTTTCCATGGTGAAAATTGACCTTTTTGGAACAGGAGAGGAAGTGCCTGGAGTAGGGAGAGGTTCACAGTGTTGTGGTTTGCAGTTCTTCCCTGTGAGGTGGTAGATCTCTTTGTTGCACTCCTGTAATGAGGATTAAGTTGTACCCTCCATCTTTGGAATGCTTGGAGAAGCCTTGGGATCTTCTACATTCCATAGCAGCCTTGAATATCTTCAGTCTGTCTGTTCTTAGATTTCATGGCATAGTCAATTACATTCTCTTCATTTTGGTGAGTGTGTAAATGCATATATTTGAGTACAAAATAAGGTGTTGCTCTGCGCTGCTCAAGTGTTTTTGTTGTTGTTTTTTGAGTTGGTTTTTTTTTGCACAATGTAAGGTGCTTGCTGCACTCCCTGGGACAACCCTAATCCTTCTTTCCCACAAAGCCCTATGTATGCTTTCATTCTCGTCTTCAGCAAACGCTTTGTATGCTGACAGGAATGAAAAGGAGATTGCAGAAGTCATCTTTTTGATTTTGATTTATATCAACAAAAGGGCACTTTTCACACTGACTGATGTCGTGCATGCAGGAGACATAGAAGAATAGAATGAAAGTGTGTCCTATCATGCTTCTCTCGGGGATACAGACTGTACAGTGGAAGACCCACCTACACCAACAGAAATTCTATGACTTCTCAGTTGTGGTGAACATATTTCAGTAAATTTGGCCCAAGGTTAGATTTTCTAAAAACAGGTGAGGCAGGAAGCATGCCAAGAGGCAAGTTCAACTTATTTGGGCATCGGGAAGCACCCTGTATGCTAACTCCACTGACTGTAGCAAATATCATGCATTTGCATCTCTTTCAAGCTTGTGTAGGAGGGAGGAGCCTCCACCAATTTGTCTGTTTTAATTATAGATGTTCTATCCACCTTCCTAATTGCTCCTTCATTAAGAAGTAGCTTGTTGTTTCTTGTTTCCCTAGGAGCTAAAAATAATCAACTTTTGTTTGTTTCTGTAAATATTTTTTTTTTCTTGCCCTTGAGGAGATAATTATTTCTATTGTTGCACGAAGATGGTGGCCAATACAGGAGGAATAATTAGAGCAGATGGCTGGAAATACTTCCCTTGTAAAAGATATCTAGGGTAATAAAATACCTCCCCTCCTCTTTTGTCTCCTCCAAATACATGTTTTTTCTTTCCTTCAGGTAGGTGGGGGTTGCGTGGGGCTGTAAATCTTTTCCTGTTGTATTAAACTGAGCAGCTGTCAAGAGTTCACAGCCTGGAAAGTGAGCTCCCTGTATCCATCACTGAAATTACAGTGTTTTCAAATGTGGCGTAGAGTCCTGGGTCTGCGGGGTGGGGAAACTCACACTGTACTCCATCACTTCAAATGTTAACCTTGTCTCTCTGTGGTGACTGAGGACAGGAACACTTGCTCTCCATATGTGCTGGCTAAATGGCGATCTGTCAGCACCAAGGAAAATGCTTCCCCATGTGTGTCCGTCTGTCAGAAGTTCGAAACCTTTGGTTGTCGGTGGCTGTACAGAGCAGGAAGGATGCTGGGGATGGAACTGATGGTGATCTCAGTGCTGGAGCGGTGTCGTGCTCTGTGTCCTAGTGGATGTGTCTGAGAGAGGGATGAAGCTGGCTACCGAAGCTGGGGAAACCTGCCTGACCTTGGGTTGCTCTCCATGGCTCTATGTTAGGTAACCACAGGCTGGGACCAGAAAATGAGCATGGAGCACAGCAGCAAGCAAAATCTATGCTGCTTAGCTCAACCATTGCTTCAAGGATCGGTTTTAAATCTTCTGCTTATTTTTTTTTTCTTATCAGAGGATGCAGCTCTGTGCACTTTTTAATAGTCTTTCTTATTTTGACTTTACTTAACTGAACAATTTGAAATGTCACCACAAATTGAGATCAAACGAGCTATGTTCCACCTAAACAGGAGTTTCTCAACTTTTTACATCCCAAACATTACCTTGCATTTCGGTGGAGGGGAGTTAAAGCTCACCAGCTGCTGTATCGTGCTAGCAGAATGATTATAATTTACAACAATTCAGATCAAAAACTGAAGGTACAGCAACTTACGGTCCCCTCCATTTGTAGCTTGCTTGCCAGCCTGTGTGGGAATGCAAAGATATCGCCGTTCTTTATTCATTTGTTGCAGTTGTTGCTGCTGTTTGTGGGCCCTGGTAGTCACAAGCTGAGAAACGGGCGCTCAGAGCTGGTGTCCCCAGCGGCTGACATACAGGCAACCACAGGCTGACTGACAGCAGCAGCAGCCAACAACAGAAAATGGAAAGAAATTTGCCTTAGAATGGAAAAACGAGGTGCAGGAGGGAAGAAGAGGACAGTGTGCTGAATTGCAAGGAACCTGTGCATCTTTTCTTTTATACTATTGAAATATTATTTTATTGTTGCATGATTCATTAGTGGTTTGGGAGCTCTGATGGGGAGGGAGCTATTTTGCAGGCTTGGTTACCTACTGAGTTAATGGCACCTGCTGCACTGGGTGCAAAATATAAAGCGTTACCAGAGCAGGCTTCCTATGGAAAGCAAATGTGAGGGCACATCCTTCAACATTCTGGAGTCCAGTTTAAAAGTTCAGTTTGTGCTACACATATGTCCTTAGGGAAAACACTAGAAGAGTCTCTTGCCTCAGTCTGTCTACTGATGTTAATGAACGCTGCACAGGAATATGGCAGCTTTGAGGTCTCACTGAAAAAACTGATCCTGAACCTACGTGAAATGGAGCTGGCTCTCTGGTGTTGGGAACCAGCATGGGGCCTGGCACTTGGGTACAGCCCTTACCATTAACTGAGAACTTCTTCAAGACACTGTGTCACCCTAAACCATCCATTTACCTCTGAATGCATGGCAGGAGCTGCACACAGCTGAGGTTCATGCATCTAGGCCTTTCTATGCCTTCGCTGTGGCCTGTTGTGGGGGCTGCAGCTTTTCTGACATGCAGCATCAGCACTGCTCTGGCAACAGCGTGAGGGAAGCTTTAGCCTAGGAACTGGCACAAAAATAGGTAGTCATCTTTCTAAAGCAGAGTACTTTAAAACCTCCACTTTTCCATTTCTGCTCTTTGCAGAGTGATGACATTTGGACCAGAATGGAGGCCTGGTTGTATTCAGAGTAGGCTTTGCTTACATCACCTCTGAGGCAGCTTTGAGGATATATTTCTCACCTGTCCCAGGCTGAGACTGGAATGTGAAGCCACCACCTTGATGCCACAGCCGGCCAGCTCCAACCTCATCATTCAGAGCTTGTTTCGTTCCAGTTCCTCTTTCTCCCGTCCTGGCTTTCTATCTCCCTGCCATTTGTCGTGCTTCGTGCTGCAAAGATAAAAACACAGGAGGAAAGTGCCCACTGCTGGCCACAGACAGGCAGATTTCCTGGCTCTGCAGGCTCCTTGCGCTTCATTCAACAAACACACGTGGGATGGGCACTCAGCCATCACCCTGGTGCTTGCAGCTGCTGCTGCCCTTCAGTCTTCTGTACAAGTGTTTAAATAACTATAGGTTGGATGCTGAGTGCCAAGCAGGGGAAAAAAAAATGGAAAAGGAAAGAGTACTGAGTCCATGAAAAATCTAATAGGGAAGGATGTTCTTGTCTTGCTCAGCTGTGGGCAGAAGGAGCTGGAGTCTCTGCATGGTGGAGATGTTTTAGACATGGTCGTCAGGAGATGAAATGGCTTTCACTGTTTTGTCTTCAGAGTCTTAAGTGAGCCAGTAAGTCCCAGCAGTCCTGAGAATGTCCTCAGCTTGCAGAGCAGCAGGGTCTCTGTGCCACCCTCAGCATGCATAGACAGGGGTACATGGTGTCTGCAGGACAGTGTGAGTCACAGCCTGTCCCATGCTGATGGCAGGGCAGCTGGACAAGACAGGCATGATAACTGAGGAGGATCCCCAAGATCACATGGAGGGAAACTACCTAGGACAGACGAAAACATGGATTACCAGAGCTGTGAGTCTGTTACCCACCCTGCTTGATAAGGCATGTGCAATTAGTCTGTGTGTATATCAATTTGCATCATTTTACCATGGGCTGCTTAATAGGAGCTGGACTAGATATCTTAGAGGTCCTTTTCCAACCATAATGACTCTATGATTCTATAACCACCATTCATCCAAGGCCTTAACAAGAGATTGCACTGTACTCAAAATCTTCCATAAACATGCCTTCATCTTAGGGAAGGCAGTAGGACTACAAGAAAAGGGTCACAAAGTAAAAGCTTCTGCTATCTGGTTTTCCTCCATCAGTCAGATGTCTTTCCTCGATTGCTATGGAGCTGCTTTCCCAGTAGCCCCTTTACACCTCCTTCTATGCCATGATAATTTTAAGAGCTTTGAGCAAAATCCCTTTTCTCCTTTCAGACAGATTCATAGAATCATAGAATGGTTTGAGTTGGAAGAGACCCTTAAATTCCATCTGTCCCACTCCCCTGCAATGAGCAGGGACACCTACAGCTCCATCAGTGCTCAGAGCCCTGTCCAGCCTGACCTTGGGTGTCTGCAGGGATGGGGCAGACACCCTCTCTGGGCAACCTGCGCCAGTGCCTCACCACCCTTACTGTAAAATAACTTCTTCCTTATATCCAGTCTAAATCTCCCCTCTTTTAGTTTGAAACCATTTCCCCCAGTCCTATCTCAACACACCCTGCTAAAGAGTCTGTACCCTCCTTTCTTACAGTCCCCCTTTAGATACTGACAGGCCTCTCTCAGCTCTCCCTGCAGCCTTCTCTTCTCCAGGCTGCACAGCCCCAGCTCTCTCAGCCTGTCCTCATAGGAGAGGTGCTCCATCCCTGAGATCATCATTTTCTGGATGCATTGCAACAGGTCCACATCTCTCCTGTACTGAGGACCCTGCACTCAGCAGGGGGGTTGAAACTCAATGATCTTTGAGGTCCTTTTCAACCCAGGTCATTCTATGATTCTGTGACTCCACATCTGGAATGTGTCCGTCTTTGTGTAAGTTGGTGGTGCAGGGACTGGTTTTTACTGTGGACTTATGTCTTACCTAAATAGTGGAGAACTTGTTTTCACTATATTTGTATCTTTTCTGAGTCCTAAGTTGGCTGACCATATTTAGTTCACATGGTTTAAAGCATTTCTGTACCTTGAGATGACTTGGATGTATGAGCTACCAGCTTTTATGTCGGGGAGTATTACAGTCTGATGGATATGCAGTCCTCTATGAAGTGACAGCAAAAATATAGCGAGAATAATGTAATAATAATATAATTAACAATAAAATAATAAACACTGATGTTATATAGAGATAATCTAAATGAAGATCTAGAGTATTCTAAATAGAAAGGGGGACTGTCTTTAAAAACAAATGATGCTCTTGTAAGATGGCTACCAAACAGGCTACTAAGTTCATGGTACTAGCAAGGAGAGTAATCTGGTGTATTCCTCAGGCCCTTATTCTCCCATAGCATTAACTGGGGCTTTCTAAGTGACTTGGGAGGTACATAGGGATGTCAGAGTGACTTCAAGCCATGTAAGAAACTTTCTCAGCAGAATGTTCGGATGAATCCCACTATTTCATAGCTGTATCGTGCAGTGTTTTGCTAGCGGCATTGGTTGAGGTTGTGCCAGACAGGAATTTGTGGCATCTGCAATTCTGTGCTACAGCTGACTTGATAAGCAGTGTATGTGGGAAATGTGTGCCGTTCCATGAGCTGTTCCCTCTTCTGTCCCCTGCTCGGAGAAAAAAACAAGTTTAATTAGCTTTTAAATTTCTTTTTTCCAGTTGATCTTTGATATACTCGTGCGTACTGTACAAAATCTGGCTCAGAGCACTGCCTGTGAAGGGTAACCCACAGCCTCTCTACACAGACAACTGATGCAGATATCTATGCTTTCAGCTGGGAGTTTTGCCCTCAATCTCTGAAATATGTATGTTTGCCTGTACTGAAGACAAAACTTGTCGTATTACACTTAGCAAGCACGGAGAAAAGAGCTGTTCATTGTTCTCTGCAGAACTGTTGCGTGCAGATGGGAGAGCTTATCTGTGCTTGCAGTGATGAAGTGGCTCGCTCCCTCTGACGCCAGGCACTCAGCTCCCCAGATGTTTTCACTGCATGCGTATTAACTCAGACCCAGGCTTCACTCTAGGCTGGACCGAGTAATTCCCTTCGCAGGGAAACCACAGGGTGGGACAGAGGGTAGAAAACATGAGCATCCATACCCTAGAGACAGGATGGACATAAATTGTGCTTTTTGGCCTGGGGACCAACAGGCATTCCCTGGGAATAATTAAGTCACCCTGTAATCCTAATTGGACTGCTTCAGGTGCTATGAGAGGTGTTGTGTAAAGCACCAGGTGCACAAAGCTAACGCTGACAACAGTGCAGTCGAAGGAGCAGCTATTGTAACCCCACCAGGATAAATTTTCCCGAACTGCACCTCCCAACCAGAAGCTTTTAATGCACACGGCGTGCTCTGGTTGAAGCTCAAGCAACTATATTTCACCGTTGTACGGGGGTTATTCTTTCCACTGCTGCTTCAGCTTGGCACAACCCAGTGAGGACCACGGATACGTCCCTGTCTGGTTTCTCCCACCCCCTCAGATCAGTTGAAGCTGTGGAGGCAGCCTGCTAAACAAAACCCTGCCCCTTCCGCCGGTTCTGAACCTGTCTGTCTGTCTGTCTGTTTTCCCCCAGCCCGCCCTCCATCTGTGCGGCCGTTGGTCCGAGGCCTCCAGCTGGCCCGCTGGCCGCCCGCCGCAAGATGGCGCCAACGTCACGGTGGAAGCGGGCCGGACGCTGCTGCTGGGCGCCGCCACCGCCGCGCTGCACCTGCTGCACCTCAGAGGTCCGGGGGGGGGGACGGCTTTGGGGGGGCGGGGGGTGTTTGATATTTGGATATTATTTCGCAAGATCATTCTGCAACGATAAATCTTTGCAGGTTTTATCCGTGTGGCGTGAATATTTGCCAGTGAAGTTTGAACTTGTTCGGTCTAGGTTTTCAAGAGCTGCCGCACTGGGCATCGTTCCTGCAGAAAGCAAAGAAACAGAAACGCAAGCCAATGTAGTAATAATTTGTGACTGAAAAAAATAAGAAACGCTTTAGTATGATTTTTTCCCCCTCTCTGCCCCACTGAAGATGGTAAAGCTTGGTGTTGCAAGGTACTTCTTAACCCCCAGTGTGATTATGATGTAAAGTTGAAGAGATAGGCCCCAGCTCAGATTTTCTGAGATTTTTGCCTGCACATCTACGTAAGAATTTGGGAGCTCATCCTCTGTCTTCTTTAAGAAGTGGGACGCAGTCTTGTAGCAGAAGCCCTTTGAGCTTTGGGCCTACTCAAAGGCAGATTTATCTCTGAGGCAGGACTGGTGAAGCCTCAGTGTAGGGTCAAGGTATGCTGAGATCTGCTTTGGTGTGAGATCGGGCTGGAGTCATCTTCCTTTACTTTTCTTTAAGTTGCCCAGCTCTGGGGAGTTGTTTAGGCTCCTGTATTGATCTAGAGAAACACACATCACCAAAGACATGCTCATCTTAGGTATTATAGATACCCATCTTAAGAAGGATCTCAGTTAGGTGATCCCCTTAGAGTAACAACTACTGAGTCTCTGAACTTGTCAAATAATTGCCAAGTTTCCCCTGCTGCAAAATGGGCATGACAATAAACCCCAAGCCTGCAGGCGAGTGGAGAAGCGCACTTTGATTGAAGCCTGAGCTGAAGTGTTTTTGTAGTTGGAGCTGGAGAATGGGATTAAATTGTAGCTCTGCTCCCTTTGGCTTTCTTGACTCAGCACCAGGCTGCCTGTGCACTCGAGCTGAAACAGACTTTATGGAAGAAAAAAGCCTATAAAGGTACTGAGTCTGCTCTTCTGCAAAGACACTGTTGTGCCCTACTGTCCAAGTGCTGTATCCAGCAAACCCAACCTGTACATGCAGCCTCATTTCTTGAAGTTTCTCATTTTTAAGACACCGTGAGGATTTTGAATACAGTTTGTGTAGGGTGAAATCACGGTGGTTTCAACATTGTAGAAATTGCTTGAAGATTGTTACAACAAGGATGTCAGCTGCACATGACATCGGGTCACCCTGCTTTGGCTTTATTAGGACCCAGACAAATACATGTAGAGGTTCTGGTGGTGACCAGACTGTCTGGACAGAAGATCTGGAGGCAGAAGCAATAGTGGAACGGGATTAAGCAGCTGGGTCCTGCCCACTGCCATGAGGCCTACCAGCTTCTGCCTCCCCTAATGGCAAGCAGAGCATGGACACGTGATTATCAGCAGTGGAAAGTTTAATATCCAGACTGCGAAACTGCTCAGACAATACTGATTGGGGAAGAGATACAGGATAGACAGATTGTAGATAACTACGTAAATTCAGCAGATTGCAGTTATTGCTGTGATCCCGACATCACGAGTATGGTAATAGTTATGGTAACCCAGGACAGATGGAAATTTCCCTTACGCAGAATTTCCGCTGGCGTAAATCATTTGTCTTTGGTGAGTTGATGCCTCAGACATATTACTACCTTTATCTGAATTTTTAGTACTGAATAGAGCAGCCTCGAGGGAATTCTGGAGACTGGAAAAGCTGCTTGTTCTCCTTCCAGGGGTTGCTTGAGGGTGAATTTTGGAGTGGCATTGCAGGTATGTTGTGCTGGGGTTAAAAGTCTCAGGCATTCAACAGTCCATTTGTTTTGCAGTGGCAGGCTTGAGATGGCCACCCTTGCAGGAAAAAGGGAAAATATTACTTTGATCATTCATAGAATCACAGAATGGTTTGAGTTGGAAGGGACCCTTAAAGGCCATCTGTCCCACTCCTTGCAGTGAGCAGGGACACCCACAGCTCCATCAGTGCTCACAGCCCTGTCCTGCCTGACCTTGGCTTCTGCAGGGACAGGGCACTCACTCTGGGCAACCTGTGCCAGTGCCTCACTGTTCTTATCATAAAAACCTTTTTCCTTGTATGCAATCTAAGCTTCCCCTTCTTTCTTTTTTGTTTGAAACCACTTCACCTTGTCCTTGTTCTACCAAAGCCCCTGCATCACTTGTCACAGTGATTCCCTGTGTCCTCTACCAGCTGTAGGCATTGCTGCATCTTAGCAATCCTGCTGAAACCAGCAATGGCAGTTCACCCCTAATAAAAACACAGTAAGGAAACAGAGACTTAGCAAACCCCAGAGATCCTCATGACATTGTCAGTTGTCTGATCTTAAGCCCACATCCCAAAAGAATGCTTCTGGATCCCTCATGCTAAATGTAGGCTGTGGCTAGAATAGGTGATGCGTGTAGACCTGGGGAGGAAAGAAGTCTAAGTACTGATTTTGCTTGTCTTTTTCCTAGGCTTTGATGCTATTAGCAAAAGGCATCAAATATTAGCTGATGCATCTGCATAAGTACGTGTCAAATAAGTAGTGCTTCACTACTTATTCAGCTTCAATGCTGATAAAGACTGGGTATGAATTCACTGAAAGATGGAATAAGCGTTTTCCTCTGTTTTTCTGTCCCTAGACCTATTTTAAAATCCCTTGTCCATAGCCAGGGTTAGAAAATATTTGCATTGTGCTGTTTTCTGTGCCGTTTTGCTCAGCCCATTTGGAATATGCATTGTGATAGTTTTTGCAGGCAGTTTCTAGTTCATATTTTCTTTTTTTAATCAGGCAGAGACATTACAATTAAAATACCGTAAAAGCGATTCTGGCAGTATTGCAATAAGCATGTTTTTTAATTAAAGAAAGAACATGGGATGTACAAATAGTACCAGCTAATGGGAAATTTCATCCAATGTATTTTTTAATTGAGATTTAAAAGGAGGAATAGTCAGCCCTATTTCTCCCTGTCGCTGTGATATTTTTCTATGTTGTTACAGTGAGGTGTACCAAATCTGCAAGAATTATGGTCTCAGAACCTTAAAGTCCCTTCTGTTTTGATGGAGAGAAAAAATGAAAGGCATTAGTTCTTTAGTATGTTAATGTCATTTTAGCAGGGATTCAGTATTATTCGTTAGAATTCAAGTCACAGAGCTGGGCATTCTCCAGAGAAAGGATTTTAAGGCCCATCATCTGCGATAACTTGATGGGTTTTTTTGGTTCTTGCCCAGCTGCAAACCCTGGTTCGTGTTTGGCTACGGGCTGCAGGTCTTCCTTTCCCATTCTGTTTAGGATGGGATTACAGACAGCATGTACACCAGATTCCCAGGGCACATGCTTGTTGATGAAATTGATTTTTTTTGCATCTTCAGTAGCTCCTGAGACTCCTCCAAAGTGTTGCAGGAGGAGTGGATTGGAGAAAACTTACTCTGACCATGCTGATCTGGGCTGAAAGCAGTTTTCTAGCATGGGAAGGGGGAATGTGTCCCTGCTGGAGAAGCAGATGGTGCTTCCAAACATAAGATGGAAAGGTCCACTTTCCTGGATGCTAAGCAGGCTCCAATGACAGTAGCAGCATTGTCCCATTGGTAGGTCTGTCCTCACACACCTGTATGTGGCTCAAAAATACAGGCCGTGCAGCCATGCAACAGAGGTCCAAGCTTTTTTAAAGCTTTTAAATGCAAGTAAATATCTTCAAAGTCATAAGTTTGTCTTATAAGCCCAGAAGTACAGAGGAAGAGTAACGCGTAGCAGGGCATTGCATGAAGATTTCAATGTTGATGTATCCCCTCTTCTGATAGCTTAACAAACTGCCTTGTGGTAGCTTTTCTGTAAGAACAGGCTTCCACTAAGGAGAACAAGTTCCAGCAGCAAAATGTATTACTGATTTGAAGTGCCACTGCATTACTAAAATGTAAGTAAGTGCCAGAAATCAGCTTGAGATGACCATGGGTGGAGGAGTCTAGCCAATGGAAACACTCTGGTCTGATGGTCACCTAGATAGACCATAATAATAATTCTACTCCCCAGAATTGTTCTTTCCCTGGTGTTCCCCTCTTTTGCTGAAGGTGTCCATCACCTGTAGACTTGAAATAATAGCCAGAGGACCTATCTTTTCATTGCACCTCTTTGCACTGTTCTTAGCGTGATGCCTTCTCAGGGCTCACCTGGCAGCTTAGAATCATAGACTCACCAAAGCTGGAATAGACCTCCAAGATCATCCAGTCCAACTGTCCACCTACCACCAGTGCTTCCCCACCAAACCGTGTCCCTTAGTGCCACAGCTCAGTGTTTCTTGAGCACCTCCAGGGATGATGACTCCACCATCTCCCAGGTCAGCCCATTCCATTGCCTGACCACTCTTTTGGAGAAGAAATTTTTCCTAATGTCCAACCTGAACCTCCCCTGGTGCTTCCTTCATTAGATGCCAGGTGACGGACTGTGATATGTCAAAGCATGTCCAGGATTCCTCACACCTCTTACCCACCAGGTTCGATTTCCCTCTGCAAATTCATCAAGGGGAAGCTGCTTAAGAGCTGAAGAAACAGAAGGACTTCTCTGGAAGGAGCTTCCTGTGGCAGTGTCCCCTGGGCTGCCAACCCCACTTACGAGGCAGCAGATGCAGTGTGAGCAGATGGCTGTGAGACTGTGAGCCAGACAATGCAGACGTGTCAGGCTTGGGAGATGGTTTCTATCTGAGAGCATTCAAGCAGCTGCTGGTTCCTCACTCAGGGATGGATTAAGGCCTCCATCCAACAAAATGCTGGAATATGAAGTTTATCTTTTTAGCATTGTTGACACGCTGATGGAAGTACATAGCTAGTTCGGATCTGCGCCTGTGTATCAGGAGAGTGAAGGAACGTACGTAGGGAGGTTTGGACTTCTGGTTCAGGCAGCCTTTGGGATGGGGCCAACAGAACAAACTTCTCCTTCACATCTCGCTTGGCGCCGGCCCAGCCTGCAGTAAACTTTTACGGCTCATCCAAATGTCATGTGAGCCTGTCAACAGGTCCATGAAATGAGCTCTGTATTCCTCTTCCTGTACAGAGGAGGATCTTTGTTTTTTTTTTTTATTATTATTATTTTTTTTCTTGCAATCAGGCCCCACCAGACACACCCTGGGAGCCGGAGGATGAGCCGGAAGCGGGCTGCCAGCACACTGCAGCTTTGTTGGGCAGGATCAGTTGCTGCAGCACAGATCCCAGCAGTTGCCTCCTGCTGTTTGCCACTCAGGGATGCTTGCCAGAACTATAACTTGTGAGCTTAAGCACGGAAGAATCTGTGGCTTCGTCATGTGAAACACTGGCTGAAGAAACTAGGAAGAGCACGCTGTGGAAATAGGAGTTACACACAGCTGTGGTGTGCTCCCAGCACGACCAGAACAGTCTTCCTTGCACAGTGAGCCTCATGGTGATGGGAGAGAGTAGTCCTCTCGAGGAGATGGTCTTTCAGCCAGCAGATCCTCTTCTGCAGGGAGCAGGTTTTCTCGTAATCGAAGGGGTATGACACAGTTTTGACGTGTAAGACAATTCATCCATCGTTGTTTTCCTAACGCCTGCTGTTATTGATTTCAAACAAAACTCTGGAGACTCTCCAGCACCTTCCATACAATTTGCTTGCTTTAAGGCTTCACTGCGGATGCTGTGATTGCAAATGCTGAGGTGTCACCTCAAAAGATAATGGCAAAGAAGCCCAGCCTCCGTGTAAAAGTGCATTTTGGAATGGGGGCTTTGCTTCCCAGTGAGTTCAGGAGATCCCTGGAGCGCTCTGAATCTCAGCCTAAGTAATAATGAGAAAATCAGCATCTCTTTTACGCGCCATGAAAATGTGAGTAGTAGAAGGGTTCTAAACCCCTGTGTCTGAAAGCATGAATCAGTCTGTGTGTCACAGAGGCAAGGAGAAGCTTTCCACGTTGATCCTCAAAAGACATATCACCATGGATGCTTGTTCTTTTTTCCAGAACTACATGGCACAGCCTTTTTGCAGGGTAAATGCTCTGGGTACCAGGATGGTGAATTTGACCCAACTTGCTATTGCGTGAGCCAGTTGGGGCTGTGCGACCAAGCTAAGTGGTGATGCGTTAACTTTCCACTTCCTATGACAAATTATAACGCTCTCCTTATAATTATTATTACTATTATTATTATATTGCCATTTTTGGTTATTTGGTCTAGCTGTTTGTCCCTTCCTCTGAGGCTGCCTCCAGTCTTTTCCTTGGTTTTTTTTTTTTTTTTCCTCTTCTGAGTAAAGACAGATAAAGAAAGATTTCTTTTCCAGGCAGAGAGGTGGAGGCTAATTGCTGGGTTAATTGAGAAGAATGGTGCTTCTGATGTTCTCACAAAGTATCAAATAACCCCAACACATTCCGCCCCCCTCTCCCTCACTCCACCTAAAGAGACCCATTGAATTTGCACATTACTGTACAGAAGTGATTATGGGTTTAATTGTATTTATTTTGCTTGGTGGGGAGGCCATCATAACAGTAGTTGATTGATTTTTATAAAATCACCCTCAAGGTCATATGTAGGACTTTGCTTTCCCGTGCAGCCATAACAAACAATTTGAGGGTCACAGCCAAAGGCTCAGCTGAGCAATATTCCTGCTTTCTGCTTTCAGAGAAAGGGGTCAAGTGCAATAAAAGAAGGAAGCATAACTTTTATTTTCTTTTAAAGAAGGGGAAGACAGTCTTGTAAAGCAGCGGCTGTATATTTATTTTGACCCAATGAAAAGCAAAGAAATACGGAGAGCTCAGTGTTGGAAGGACCGTGTATAAATTTTTGACACAGGTATTTGTAAGTTTGGCTGGAGTTTATTTTACACTTGGATTTGTTTAATGACTAAATGAATCCCTGCTAATGCTTTCTTTTCCTTTGTGTGATACTGCTTTTCTTTTTTAGTCTTCAGCAGTTGAATTTCTCTTTTTACGCTTTTTTTTTCCCCCTGTAAGTGCCTTTTGCCTTTGTTCTGGGAGGAATTCAGAAGCTTCACGAATAGCTAAGATACAGCTGCATTAAGTTGTGGCCATCAGTTGTAGCTGATACACTCGGTTCCTATGATTACATTGGGATCTGACTGCTGCTACCAAGGGAAAGCCAAAGCAACTCAGACAGCAAATGTCTTTTGGTGGTCATGGTCTCTCCAGTCTTTGCACCATTGCCAAGTGTGCTTAGGATTGTCATTGCACTTAGGGACAGAGAATCTCAAGAGCCAGGCAACAGCTCCCACCTTGAAGTCCAATTCTTATTGTCCCAGCTCAACCAAATCTTCACCCAGAAGGGGAAAGCCTTGCTTCTATGTAAGATGTGCCCCAGGAAGGGTCAGACCTGCAGGCCAAGCGCAGCAGAATTAATGCCTGCACGTATAATGCTACTGAGAAGTGCTGGGACAACGTGTGTGCTTCTAACCAGTGCAGAGCAGTCACAAAGCATCCAATTGCCAAGCTTACCAGACACCTATAAATCCACAGAAGAGACAGAAAATATTTGAATAGATGCAGGGGCCACTTGCTCAGGATAGCTGACATGTGGTTAGCCTAATGCTAAGGAACCAGGGGACTTCCAGAGGAAAGGAAACAGAAAGGATTTGGAGAACTGTTCATTCATGAGGAGGCAGACTCATTTTTAGGAGCTGTATGACAACTGTTGACATGCCGAAGCCATGCTGTACACAAAAGTGCCCGGCAGACCCTCTAGAGCCAGGGCAAAGGGAGGTAAATCCCAGACCTTAGGGGAAACAGATGTCTTCCCACAGCTGCCTTGAGATGTGCTGAAAAGGCTGCAAACAGGAAAGAATTCGGGAGTCTTGCAAGCAAAGATGCTCCCCCAGCTCTCCCATCCAACAGAGAGGATCTAGAAAGGATTGTAGGAGGAATTTAATATTTCTAAGCTGCCTTATGGACAGCTTGAAAATTTTAGATGGACGGTCTGTGCCTGAAGCTTAGGAGAACTTTTGGGAAGGTTATTTGAGGCAGAAGTATGATTTTGCAATCAGAAGACAGGACAGCTCTGGCTACCAGCCTTCCCGGTTCAGTGGTGCAGCATAGCAACAATTAAAATATTCATTAAAAATCATATGAAGAGAAGTGGAAACAGAAATGACTATATTTCAGTGGGAATAGTGCATAGGAAGTCAATAAAGACCTTGGGGAAGATGTCTTTTTTTATGTTAGGAATAAAATAAATCGCAGTGATTTATAGTTCCATTTCTCGATTGCAGTGATAAAATTATTAACACTGCTGCTATAAGGCAAATATATTTAATAAATATTTCTGTTCTCAGCGTGGGAAGGAACAGGATGGTAAATTATATCACAAGAGGAAGATGGAACAGCAATCCATTTATTACTGAAGAAGATGTTAAATAGTATCTTTCAGGAATACACATTCTTTAAACACTAGGGCCAGTTTCATTCTGGTAGAGGCATTCTCTGGTCGGTGAATATTAGTTTCAGAATGCATGGGAAATTACAGAAGGGAATCGTTTCTCCCCCAGAAAGTCAACAAAAATTGAAATCGTTTTCTAAGAAAATTCCAGATTTGTTCGCCAAATGTCAGTCTGTAAAATGTGGTGGTGTGATGACTAACTGAGGATCACCTGGAAGACGTAAATCACCTGCAAGTAAATGGAGATCCGTCGCCGATCACATGAGTGAGTGCCATTCAAAGGAAACACAGATTTACACTGTGGAGTACGCAGGTAGGAACAGAAGTGGGTACTCAGTAAGGAGCCGTGTCAGAGAAAAACACAACTGTGAAAAAGATCAGGGGTTGATGTGGCCAAGGAAGCTGCTGTAATGAAGAAACAAAAGGAGGTTGTGCGGGTTGTTTTAATGTGAAAAGAAAGATGCGGAAGGTGGGGATAAAGCAGATTTTGCCTCTATGGGAATTACCAACAAGAACAATAAAGGGGCAGAAGCATTAGGAAGTTCGGCTTCCCAATTTCAGAAGGAGTGCTCAGGCTGTGGAAGAGGATATAGATGATTCCTTGCAGGAAGAGTCTTAAAAACTTTATAAACCAGTCTGACTGAGGGCCGAGGTTTGATTGAATTGCTATTTACCTGCTGATCCTTTTGCAGAAAGTGCTGTTTTGTAAACCTCACTGCAGTGCAACGCAGGAGGGCACAAAGGCAACCACTATCTGTAAGCTCATCCACGACTGGAAATGAAACAGAAATTGTGAGCAGTAAGGGAGATTAGCCATTGGAAAAAAACCATCATAGAAAATGGTAGAATGATGTCACCGAGTCACTTAATTGATTGTCTGCCTTTCTGGAGAGTATGCAGCAGTCAAACACAGAGACTCTGCTTCCTCCAGTTTTTCAGTAGCGTGATGTGCACAGACCATCAGGCGATAGGATCTAATGGTCCCTTCAGTCTGCGAATGAATGCCATTTCAGCATAGCACGTTTCTGTATTAGCAGCATTTCGTTTTTCTAGGAGTGTCAGGCGTATCTCAGAATCAGCCAGAAATCTTCCATCGGTTTAAGTGAAACAAGCTGGAATTCATGCTGTTTTATCAGTGTTTACTCAGTACAATTTGTGAAAACACAACGTGACTGTAGCGAAGCAAGCTTAACAGAAGTGCATTTGTATATAGAAAAGTATGTCCAGGGAAACAGGCAGCTAATACACCAGGGAGATGGAGTTTGTGGGAGGAATCCCATGGTTCCCAGTGGTTGTGTACAAGAAAATGTGCGGTTTATCTCTTCTGTCTACTGAGCATGCTCTGTATAAACTTACCTGGAACCTACTGAAGTCTGCCAAGGAAACATTTAATGGGTAGCTCTTACTCAAATACTAGCTTTGTTGTGAGGCTGAGAAATTAAGCTCCACAATTAAAGTCTGTCAGTGCAAGAATAAACCAGGGGGTCAGGATAAGCAGAATGCGCTCTGCAAGAGTGGATGCAATGGACTGGGAAAGGCCAAGAAGTGCTGTGCAGCTCCCATATCATTGTGACTGGTAGTATCTTATGGAGAAGGAAATCCAACAGTTTGGTAGGTATAAAGATCACCATTAAAACTTGCTAACAGTGGTAAAAGCTGGCCATGATATGAGAAACCTTAACTGCTACTTCATAAAGGGAAGGGTTGGGAGGCTCATAGACCCTTTGTAAGGAGGTGTGGTGTGAGGCTTTGGGATTAGCTCCAGGGATGCATGGCTTGAATGAGGAAGGCACATCCCAGCTGATGTCTGAGAGCCTACTCTGTGCAAATACACCACCAAGATAGCAAGAGTGTCCTTCATAGGAGAGAAACTATGAAAGGATGTCAGAGAGTGAACTGCCCTGAAATGACAGACTGGGATTATCAGCCCACACCAGGCAAGAACAAAGGAGGCATTTGATAGAATGAAAAGAGACTTGAGTTGAAACCAAGGGATGGAAATGCGTTTTCATGCACTGTGTAACTTAGACCACAGAATTCATTGCTTCAAGAAGTTATTGAGACTGAGTATTAAAAAGATTTGAAGGATCAGATCTATGTTACTGACAAAACCTATCCAGTTATACTAATAGATTGTAGAAGGAAAATGTTGGCAGGAAGATGATTGAAACCTTATGCTTTGGGGCAAAACTAACCTCTAATTAGGGATTAAAATGAGGCTTTCATGGAATGGGGAGATCTTCTCACATCCAGCTAACAAGGAGAAGTTTCTTGTACCGTATTTGGAGGCATCTGGTTTTGAACAGCAACTGGAAGAGAGTTCAGGATTAAATCAACCACTGAACTGAACAAGTTGCCAATTCTTGCATTCCAAAGCTTTCCTCTCCCCTCCGTCACAAGCAGTTTGTAATCTGGAAAGTAACCTACAAATTAAGTCATATTATCCCCTTTTAACAGTTAGAGTATGTTAAGACTGGGATTTTCCAAACTTAACTCCCTTGGCCTGGAAGTGGAGGGACTCAGATATTTTCCCAGGTTTAATGGTGGTTTTGCTCAGGTCTAGAAATACACTGCCCTGTGGCAGAAGTGAAAAATGGTCTAAATTAACTAAGGTCTTCATTACGGAAAGAGACATGCTGTGAAGAACTGGTCAGTCCACAGGGAGAAGTACAGACCGGGGTTGGATTTTTGCAGGAAGCAATAGTGTTCTCTTCATCCTTAATCTCATGTGTTTAATCTCATAACTTTGTTGCTGAACTATTTATTCACCCCTGCAGCTCCTTTGACTATGAGATAGGAACAATTTCTTCTCTGAAAGAGAGGTAGTTCCACTGCCCAAGAGAAGTGGTGGAGTCGCTGTCCCTGGAGGTATTTGAGAACTGTGGAGATGTGGCACAAAGGCACATGGTTTAGTGGGCATACTGGGGGCTGGTTGGGGTTGGACTTGGGGATCTTTGAGGACTTTTCCAACTTTAATGATCCTGTAGTTCTGTGATTCTCTGATAATGACTATGAGGTAAGCAGTTGCGTTTTACTCTTCTAATGTAGGTGGCAAACTCCTGTTTACTGGTCCAGGACCTGTAGAACTACATGCTCATTACATTCTGATATCTGATGGAGGAGAGCTCCGGGTGGGATCTCCCGAGGCACGTTTCCGTCACAGAGCACACATCTATCTCTATGGAAGCCTCCACTCTCCAGCATTGTTTCCCTATGGGGCCAAGTTCCTGGCAGTCAGAAATGGGACCCTCTCCATCCATGGTGAGTACATTCCTCCTTCTCTTTAAAAGCGAATCGAAATTTAAACAAAACAAATGTATGTGTTTGGAGACATGAGTTTTGGCTGTGAACCTGCCTATCTTGTTACAGTCAAGCGTTATGTAGAATGCAGGTTTTTAGGCTAGAATTTCACGTCTTTGCATTCACCATTACCCTTCTGTTTCTGCAGCATCTTAGGCACTAAAGCGTAGTGCTGTATTTCCATAAGAGCTGCCATACTGGGAGCCGAGTCATTTCAAAAATTCCAACCCTAAGAAGAAGCTAGGTGGTATGGAGTATTGTTTCATTCCGTGATTCTGTGATTCCAAGTAGTTACGAAACCTTAGCCCTCACTGAGGTGCTTGAAAGACGTCTGGATTTATGCATTTGAGCGAATGAATGAACGCGTCCATCCCTTGGAAACCAGATGTTCATTCACTGCTGTGTATCATGTGGGTTTGCTGTGCTACCAGAATGGGATATCCTTCTCATCTCTCTCTGCAACAACTAGGAAGTTTCCTTCTCTTGGGGTTGCCAATAGCGGGTACTCTGCCAGGTAGGCCCTGTGCTGAAGCCAATGCCAAGCTGTGCCAGTTGGAGTGGGTACGCTGCTTCTCTTCACAGCAGCAGCAGCGCAGAGCTCCGGGCAGCGTGTTTTCCCTTTCTCCTCCATCCTCCAGCTGCCTGTCTCCAGTGTTAGGAGCACAGCTGGCATCCTTCTGGTCTCCTGGTGGTCCACGCAGCCACACCTGCTCTGCACAGGTTGTTTTCCCAAGTGACAAGCCCAGGGCTATGCAGAAAAACTGTGGCAGTGCCAAGAGCTTCAGTCCTAGATGCCCACTCCTCTGCTCTAACCAGCACATTTTCTCTGAAGGAAAACCTCACAGAGCCAGAATGGTGCATTCCTATCATATAGAATAAACAAGGGACCTAAAGGACAGATGCTGGCATGGGTTTGTGGATGAAAACAAGTTCATGTGATGGGGTAGAAGAATTTGGATGTGGAGATTTTTTTTGAAGGGCTGTGAAAAATTGGTATTAAATGGCCATTTCTAGTTGCAGTAGTTAAGATGTGAAATTCAGGTCCCAGCTCAGCATGAATTCGAGTATTACTGAAATACACACATCTAGCTCTTAACTAATGGGCTGTTTTTAAAGGCAGTATGTGTCTTAAAAAGGAGAAAGAAAAAAAAATAAAAAAAGCCAACATATCTGAACGCCTCATCTCCCTCCCTTCTGTTCTCGCATGTCAACCTTCATGTCGGCAGGCATCCGTATCCTCCAGCAGGGCTTGAACTTCCACCCTCCCGGCCCACGGGCAGAAATGTTGCCATCTGAGCGTTACTGACACGTATGGCTCTCAGTCAAAAATAATGTAAGACACCAAGGGGTACAATCTGAGCGCACGGAGGGAGCGAGCCGTGCTGTGCGCCGTGATCCTGGCCGTGCCCGGCAGCTCAGGGAGGTCGGCTGAGGTCGGCTGTTGGAGGGCAGTCCGCCGGCACATGCCTTTCTGAATCAGGAGAGGGGAGTGGAAGCTGGGGAAGAGGCTGCTGGCGGTGGCAGGGGATGCCACCTGGACATGTGCTGAAAGCCATGTGCTCTTGACCCTTTAGTTGAGACACAGTGAGGCTGAAATATTTAGTGCTTGCCGGTGGCTTAAATAATTTCAGTAAACTGGGTTTAGGAGAAGGGCAGAGTGTTTCTATCCCGTTTCCTAGAGGGGCTCCGTGAAGAAGTGCTGTTAGATCACCCAGGCTGAATTGACTGTCCTTTACTGGCCATTGAGTTTCACACACTTATCCCAGCTTTGGGTTTGATAACTCACATTAGATTAAAGCATGCCTTCCAGAAAGGCTTGGTCTTTGTCTGAGGACATCAAGGGAATCAGAAGACAGCATTTTCCGTGGAAGCTTGTTCCAGGGGATTAATTTGGTTAATCATCCATGTTTTTATTTTATTTTTTAAGAGACATATTAAGACGTCTGATTTGAATTTGCCTGGTAATGGTTTTCAGTATGTCATTTTCTGTGTCTTCTCCTGCTAGCTTCAAGCATCCTTCTTAATTTGACCTCTGTAAGGAAGTCAGAACTTTGTCCTTACGTTGTCAGTGCGCTACAAAAGCCTTGACTTCTTCATGCTGTTTTGTTATCTGACAAACTGGGAAAAAATGCGTAGCATCTCCTTGCTGCTGGACTTCTTGTCCTGCTTCTCATCTCCCTTCTTAGCCTGTCCCATGGCTGGCTTTTGGGAGATCCCCAGTGAAGAGCCCCCACCGCTCCCTGCTCCCTGTGCCAGGGTTCTGGCACCCACCCAGCACAGTGGTGCTGCTACTGGGTAGCTCCTGAGCTCCAGGCCGTGCCCGGTGCCCCTGGTCACCACGCAGCAGAGCTCCATCCCCTTGCACCTCTTGCAGGGATTTATGGCCGCAGTGGGACCCCCTGAGCTGCCCCTGCTCCGGTCGAGCAGCCCCAGCTCTCACAGCCTCTCCTCTCAGGAGAGATGCTCTGGTCTTTTGTTGGACTCTCCCCAATATGCCCAGGTCTCTCCTGTACTGGAGGGCCCAGAACTGCACCGAGCACTCCAGGTGCATTCCCACCAGTTCTGAGCGGAGGGACAGGGTCACCTCCTCAGCAAACTGACGATGACTTTGCCTGATGCAGCTCAGGACACCACCAACCTTCTTAGCAGCAAAGGCACATTGCTCACTCATGTCTACCTTGGTGCCCACCAAGGACCCCCAGCTCCTTTCCTGCAGAGCCGCTTCCAGCTGGCTGCCTGCAGCGTGTTCTGGTGCTGGGGTTGTTCTTCCCCAGGTGCAGGACTCTGTACTTCCCCTTATTGTACTGCACGAGGTTCCTGCCAGCCCATTTCTCCAGCCTGTCCAGGTCCCCGTCCACAGCAGTGTTTCTGATGATGTTTTGCACCCCTGGGGTACCCTGCAGTGAGCAGCTCAAAGACCAGCCATGAAGCCACTTCTGAGCTCTGCATGACATACAATCCCAGTGCCTGGCTGCAATTAAGATTGATTCAGACCATGTAATCCACAATTTAGCACTGAAGCAGTAGCAGCTCCGTAGAAAATAAGACCAAAAGAAGTGTATTCTTTTGCAGGCTTCACATTGCTCACATCAAACAGAAATACGTTGTTCTGGCTCCAATTTAGCACCAGTCTGGCCTGTGGTACAGAGCAAATTGCTGAGCATGTCAGCCTCTTTCATATCACACATATATATGAAAGAAGCTGACATGCTCAGCAATGTATGTGATATATATATACATCTACACATATATGTATGTTATCGCAGATCAAAATCGTTAAATAAGCAGGCTTTCAAATTCAGAGCTGTCGTGGTGAAGGCAGGGCTGAATGCGTTTTAATTCCATTTCTCCTTCAGACAGGGAAGTTTGGGGGATGCTCTGCAGCTATGGTTGAGTTCAGATTGTTTAGTAAGCGCTGTCAGCATCTTACTTTGATATGTTAATATGACTCAGGGTTTCCCACAATTCCCTGGCGAGCAGCAGTCCTTTGCTCCGGTGGTTGTAGCAGACTGGGAAATTTCAATGTTGCCTTTGGCTTTAGCCAACTCCCCTGCCAGTCAGAGCGTGCCACCCATAAACTGCCTGTCAATCACACGTCAGGCTTACAGGGGGGTTTGGTCAGCCGGGGCAACTCCACTTTTTGACAATGTAATTATGGCCCTCGCATCCGCAGTAGGGGCCTGAGCGGAGCTGGGAGACTTTTATTGATTGTTCAGAAGGGAAATTTATCACTGTCTCCAGCTCTGTTCGCGCTTTATTCCCTGAGAAATGCTCCTGACAAGCTTTGGGAGAGAAGTTTGGCACGGTGGCCTTGGCTGTTCTTGCACCTTTGTCCTTTCCAGGGAAACTGGGTTGGAGGCACCAGCAGCACTGAGCATTGGCGGGGATAGGGTGAGGATGCAGCGTAGGTGTGGATGTTGCATCAGTGGCTGAGGACACCTAACGTTTGCGATAGCCCAGCTTCTTGTTCCCAACACTCATTGTCATGGATGGAAAAAAAGGTTAAAGGCATTTCCCATTCTGTTCCATTTCTTAGCCCTTGAGGTCATTACTGCACCGTGTCTTGCTGAAGCAGACTGTGCCTCATCCCAAGGACTAGCATTTTTGCTGTCTATTTACCTAAAACCTTGTCGGTACCAACATTGTGATGATATGGGGCATGAACATATGAGCCTGTTCTCTGCATGTTGTTTAACAACACGTTCCTCTCTAACTAGATGGAAGATGCTACGCTTGGATTTAATAATATGCTACATACACTTTGTTCAAAGCATTAAGCCTATGGGGTAAAGAAACATCATGCCTGGGGAGTTATGGTTTAATGCCATGCGTATTTATAATCGACATAATTACAACAGAGGTGTCAGCTGTGGGTACCCCCTCCTTGGAGGTTCTCAAGGCCGTGGATGGGCCCTGGGCAGCCTGAGATGTGGGGGCAGCCAGCCCACGGCAGGGATTGGAGCTGGGTGGGCTTTAAGGTCCCTTCCAACCCAACCATTCTGTGATTCTATGACGCTATGATTTCAGTCCCCTAAAGTCAGCAGGTAGTCCTGCTGCAAAGATTGCACCTGCACCTGCAATATTTGCAAGTGGATGCAGCTGGTGGAAGATGGCAGTAGGTAATTCTGCACTTCTTAAATCTCGGGCTCCCTAAAACCAAAGAAGTCTTAAGCATTTCCAGGATTATCTCAGACAAAAAATGTTTCTAATCAATTGAATCTGTTATTCACTTTAATCACATTTAATCAATAATAAAACACAAAGCATCTGTGAGCTGTACACGGTGCACTAGTGCCTGTTCATCCCTCAAGAGAGCAGTCATTTAATCAAATGTTTCTTGCTTTTCCTCCATTAAGTATGTATGTATCTGTGTTAAGAGATCATAGACAACATGAGAGAATTTGTTCAAATCCTCTTTCCCTTTCCGTGGTCACTTCCGTGGGTTAGTTTTCCTTAGATGTTAGTTATTTTCTGTGGTTGCAGGAGGCTTTTTGCTTTCTGAAATGGCATTTTTCCTTTCAAGACGTTGACTTGAACATGATGCATTAAAGCAGATGGCTACTGAACAGAAGGCTGAAGCTGCCTTGGATCCCTTGTGTTCACTGAGGGTAGGAGATTCCACTTAGGCACTTCCCATGGAGTAACTAATGTACAATGACTTCCGCCTTTGCTTTCTTATTCACAAATAGAAGTTGACCATTAGATTTTAAAGACCTAGCAGATGGGGGGAAAAAAACACAGATCATGTAAAACTGAGTTCAGAGAGGTGCTGTGTCTTTCATAGCTTGCCTTTTGTTCTAGCAGAAACACGTCTGTCTTTGATTTAAACTTGAACCACACACTCCATATTTTAGTGTTATTGTTAATGAAGAAAACAACGCAGGGGTATGTGAAGGGGACTGAGAGATGGGCAGTGAGCATAGCTAATATGTAACTTGTGTTTCTTGTCAGAAGAGAGGGGAAGCCTGTAGGTTACTACAAATGCGGAGTCTTTCTATATGATGAAATAGTTGCATTTTAAAAACCTTTGAATACAACACTGAAACATTCCCTCCAACTCTGCCTCCCAGTGTTCAGCTGGAAGGAAGAAGAGCAAACAACAAACATTTGAAAACCTGCAGACATTGGCAGTCAGCAGGACGAGGTCATTTTCAAGGATATTTCCTACAGAAGAAAATCAAAATGCTTTTACTTTGTCCTCTCAGATGATGTCAGATTTTTCCTTCCAGTGGGAAATGGCAAAGGTGTTTAATTCTACCATTTTGGTTTCATTTGGACTTTTACAGTATTATTTTTGATGTTATATCTCTTTCATATCCATGTTTCCGTAGTAGTGAAATGCAGTGTTTTTACAGAAAAAAAAAAACCAACAAACAAATCCTTAAGAGCACAGTGATATTAGTATAAAGAAAAAGAAGTTGGGTGTTTTCAAAAGTAAGGGTTTTGGTTGTTTTTTTTTTTTTTTGTGTGCGTGAAATTTTTCTTCTTTGGAAGATATGGAAGATTTTTTCTTGGGAATTTGGAGTGAAGTCATGTCTCCTGCCTAGCAGTAGTCTTGCATTTCATCCCTCAGAAACCACCTATACTGTGAAAGCTTCACAATTACGTGAGAGGAGGAAGAAATCAGAGGGGTGCTGCACTGGGCCTTGGGTGAGTGGACCACCAAGCAGGTTAAAAGCTGATATAAAATACTGAGCTCTGACCCATCTTTATGAATCCACGTTGCTTAGACAGAAAATATCTGCTTGTTAATGTGCCACGTCCATAGTTTGCAGTGGTTACCTATGGCCAAGAGCTACCCAGATCACCTGCCTTGGTGGTATGTGGCCTCAGAGCCTCTCCAGGAAGCACCTCAGCCCAGAGCCATGTTGTAGAATCATAGAATCAGGAAAGTAGGAAAAGATCATCCAGTCCAACCCCAGTCCGTCCTCACCCCACTGACCACGTCCCTCAGTGCTACATCTCCACAGTTCTTGAACACTTCCAGGGACAGTGACCCCACCACCTCCCTGGGCAGCCTGTGCCAGTGTATCATCACTCTTTTGAGAAGAAATTTTTCCTAATAGCCAACCCCATCATAATGGAGATGGTACACGATGGCTTTGGGGTTCACACTCAGGTCCACGATAGGCCTTTGTAGGTCCAAATTTCCTGTTTTGGTATTCTTGTTGATTGTGAAACTCAGCCTGATGCTTAGTTTGCTCCCATACAACGATGAGCTACAGTTTGTGCCTACACTCAGATCCCATCTAACGCACCCGGTATGATGCTGAGTCTACCACCAAGGCTGCTGTAGGTTGTCTGCGCAACAGTCAAAAACTGATTGGCTCCAGTACGTTGTAAGAGTTAATGAGCAGTTATAAACCACAAAGAACCTCCTATTTGACCTCAGGACACAAATTAACATCTTTCTGCACCAGTTGTGGTAGGAACATAGCAGGGAAGATCTCCCCAGGAACTGCCACACACAGCAATTCGGCCTGCAGGACTCTATGGGGGTGGAAGGAGATGTCCCATTTCAGGGCAAAGATGGCCCTTGCCTTTCAAAGCTACCTAACAGGAAATAAAAGAGGATCCTCTAACTGCAAAATGGAGGGAAACAGCTCTCCTTCTTCACTTCTGGATTCTCTTCACTTTACAGCCATTGGATGGATTAGACACTGCTAGAGATCAGGCAGGCGGAACGTTTTTAAAGAAAATCTTCATCAAGGCCAGAGCAGGCTTCTTATATTGGAATAGGCTTCCTAGAGAGCTGGTTGATGCCCCATGGCTGTTAGTGTGCAAGAGGCATTTGGATAATGCCCTTAGTAATGTGCTTTAGCTTTTGGGTAGCCCTGAAGTGGTCAGGCACTTGGGCTAGATGGTCTTTGTCGGTCCCTTCCAACTATTCTATTCTGTTCTGTTCTACCGTACTCCATTCCATTCTGTCCTATCTTGTCCTATTCTGTGATTCATGACATAGTTTC
This sequence comes from Numida meleagris, assembly GCF_002078875.1. NCBI lineage: Eukaryota > Metazoa > Chordata > Aves > Galliformes > Numididae > Numida > Numida meleagris. Next base: position 108,778,993 of record NC_034411.1, read on the forward strand.
CCCACTCCATGTTCCTAGCTTAAAGATCTAGGTCCTTTAGGAACTGTAGCAACACAGGGAGGCTTTCTGAAAAATATATCCTATTTTTTTTTTAATGTAAGGAAGTCTTTACATGAATTTTGTGGCTTTAATTTTTGCTAACTGAAGCAGCAACAACAGTAGGTCTCTTTTCTGGATCTTAAAATATTTTTTAAAGATCTGTTTCCTGAAGCAACCATTTCCAGTGGCTGCATTGCCATTTATCACTTGGACGTTTGGAAATTTTAGGAATGGCCAGGCTAAGTTTGAAAGGGCAGTTCAATTTGGATAAGGAAAAGTTTTTTAATAAGAGATGATGACTGTGGAGATGAAGCTGGAATCCTTAGGCAGTCTGACACCTGAAATGCTCCAGTAAATTATCTTGTCTTTTACTGCTAGAGACTACGCTGTGTTTTTTTCTATTTTTTTGTCTCTCTTTTTTTTTTGTTATAATTCATTGAATTACATTTTTAACTCTGTCTCTTGCAACATTCCTTTGTTTGAGGTGAATGTAAACTGCCTATTTCTTTTCACTTTATTCATGAGAATTGAAAGGTCTTATTGTCATTTACACGAAAGATTTACAATGTAGCTGCAACAGATTGACAGATTGTCAGCACTATGACTTGTATAGTCATGGTAAGTAGATTGTGTGTCTGAGCCCTGCAGTTCTTGTAAATTCCTTTTGTGGCATAAAGAGATCTCATTACCTCAACTTTAAAGCACCAGTAAACTGTCCAGAGGTGCAAAGAGCTTTCTAGTTTGTCACCACTACAAACTGTTTGTAACTGAATTAATTGATTTGTGGTAGATAGGAGTGGAGATGAGATATGGACCTGTGTCGTTATAGGAGAAGGGCCCGGAGCCTACGGTCCCATGCACTATGACCAGGAGAGGATGATGGTTTGAAACATTTAAACAGCTTTTGGGAGAAACACCAATAGTCTCATGGCAGGCTTAGGGATGGAGCCAGTCCTCATTTAAACTCATTTAAGCAGTCTGTTTTCTACCAGCACCCCACTGCATAATCCAGCTTTGCCTAAATCTGGATGGGCCTCAAATTGTTGCTCTCAGGCTTGGTGAGGAGGTTGGTTCCTTAGAATTAGGAGGTTTGCTCCTTGGATACCAAAAGCTGGGTTACAGTGCCTACTCCAGAAAGTTTTGTTTTCTGGGCAGGAGCGTCTGGTTTCCATTAAAACATCAGGCAGTGAGATCTAAGGTTTATAAATATCCAAAGAGAGGCGGGAGGCAAATGGATGGAGCCAGGCTCTTCTTAGTGTGTAGTGATAGGACAAGGAGCAATGGACTAAAACTTGTACGTAGGAAATTCCATACAAACATGTGGAAGAACTTCTTTACAGTAAGGGTGATGGAGCACTGGCACAGGCTGCCCAGAGAGGTGGTGGAGTCTCCTTCTATGGAGATATTCAAGACCCATCTGGATGCCGACCTGTGCAACCTATTGTAGGGAACTGTTCTAGCAGGGGGTTGGACTCAATGATCTCTTGAGGTCCCTTCCAACCCCAGTGATCCTGTGATTCTGTGTGAGATGCCTTCTGGTTGCCAGTGGAGAAAAGAACACGAGCGTGGTGTCTGTGAGTGCAGATTGCAAGAGAATAAATCAGATGCAGAAGAGCAACTGTGCTGAATATACTCCTAGGAAAGACAGTGCATATTGAATTTGGGATGTTCTGAAAAGGAAAACAGGCAAATGTTGAAAGATTATGGCCAGGAACTCCGAAAATGCTGGAGGAAGCAGCAGCACGACAGGACAATCTTATGGAAGAAGGTGAACTGCAGAATGAGAAGTCCTGAAGACATTCCCTAAGCATGTACTTACTGCACTGATACATGAGTGCAGAAATAAAATTTCCCAGTGAGATGAGAAGTGTGTTCTGGAATGATCCCTCCTTCTCAGATGAGATCAAGACCACTGCTTCTTTGTCCCTCTCTCCCTTTCTTCTCTGGTGTCCTGAGAGGTTGGCAGAAAGACTGGGCTCGTATTCAGCATTACCGGTGAGAGGGGGAATCGGGATTCAGGAAAGCACAGTTCTGTGCATTCGTGTGCCCATTCAGACGTGAGGAAACTCAGTTTTTTTGAAACTTCTTGGTCAACTCGAGTTGTTGAGAGTCACCTTGGGGGTAATCCTCTCAGCTGAACTAGAAGCCAAGACTCCTGTGCGTGTACTACCGCAGAGACGTGTTTACTAGTTGGAACTACTGGAGATGAAAGTTGCAGCGTTACACTTTGGAATGTGGAAGATAGAGAAAGAGGATGAAAGAACACAGTAGTAAGTCAAAAAAAAAAGGGAAAAGAAGAAAAAAAAAGTTTTAATGTTTTCAATACCCTTCCTTCCGGAGAAGAAAACTTGGAAAAAAATTTCCTTAATGATTTTTAATTCTGAGCCTGGAAGTGGAAAAAGCCTGAAGGAGACTGTTTCCATTGGAGTTCATTTTGAATGCAGAGCAGTGATTTGCACCTCTCAATGACAAGAGCTGTGGCCCAGCAGTGTTTTTATAATGGTTACTGTAGTGTGTATGTGACAGATGTATGCAGTGGGAAGCAATTGTGTGTCTGGCCCAAGATGCACACAAACGCACACTAACACGTGAACATGAGCAAAATGTCCAGAACTAGAGAAAAATAGTCTGCTGCTCAACGTGCAGATGGTTGCTGTCAGTCGTTCGTTTTTATGCAGGCCCTAAAAATTCACAAGGTTCACTCAATAAAAGAAGGTAAATGAATAACAGCGATGGTACTGCTGCTAGTAGAAGGATGTGTGTAGGCTGATATCAGGAGCATTCCTCTGAGTCAGCTATGATTGCTGATGAGGGAGATGCACAAGATGCTGCTCTTCGTGCAGAGGGGGAAAGGTATTCTGGCTTTTGTTTCTTAGAAACTTGCATTCTTTGTGTGCTGGCATAGTTAGAGGGTGCTGATGAGAAAGGGATCCTCCAACAGTGTACAGCTCTCCTGGAATTGATGGCTGCTGTACTGACTCCTCTTGCTTCTGCTCAAGGAGCCATTAGGACTTCATGGGAAGGATGGGATATGCACCTGTATTTTCTCTGATATTCTCTTCTGTCTCAGGTGATGATTGCATATAAGCATGAGCTTATTATTAAAAATACACTAAAACTATCTCAGTATGGTTGATTGGTAAGCCTCTTCTGTGGAACATCTTCGGTTAATATATAAGCAGTGCTTACAATCCCAGGATGTTTGGTGGAAGGGAGATGAGATGAAGCTCTCAGTGCTTTCCTCAAGATCATCAGAGAGGGTCATCAAGGAGGCACCTTTAGAGGTGTTAAAACTGTTTGCCTAAGGGTGTTGACCAGGCAGTGACCAGTGGCAAATAGAGCAGCTGTTGTGCTGAAACATGGCTATTTTTTCTCACTCCTCATCTGATTTGAGTTCACACATTCTCACTACTATAAGTGTCCTATCTCACTACTTTAAATATCCTATCTCTTCCCTTTGCACCAATATCCTCCAAGTCTTTATACTACATCAACACTGAACTGGAAGAAGGGATGTCTGGGAAATTTGCTTAGCTGTAAGTGGAGAAATTCCAATTCTACTTTAAGAAAAAGAAAAAATAATCAACTAGAGATATCTCAGCTACGTTTACATGTGCATCATCTCATTGACACACAGAGCAAGTACTCAAAAGCTCTTTAGGTTGACAGAGTATGGAGACTTGATTCTATCTTCTCTCATTCTGCTGTGGAGTCATTGACTTGGGGTGCTACCCCTTATTTCCACCTTCATTAAAGAAAGAATTGGGACACTAGAGTAAAACCAACCAGAACATGAAACAGGAAATGGAGAGAGAGAGAACCTTGCTTAAAATAATTTGAAAATGATTTATTGGATGCAACCTCTACCCTTAGTGATTTCTGGTGTTATTACTTTTCTATAGTACAACCAGGGAGGACAGTAACTTGCTGAGGGCTAAAGGTAAATTATGATCTATTGCAAAGGAGGGAAGGAAAAAGGTACTAAAGGAGAGTGTGTCAGGCTCATGCTTTCTCCCCTGATGGTGTTCAGTGTGTTGGATCTCACTGGAACAATCTGTTCCAAAGCCTGATAGGTTAAAGAGTTAAAGCAAACTTCACGAAGCAAAGAAGGAAGGTTGAAATGTCAAGAAGTTTCATTGCTGCGTCTTGTTGTGCCTAAGTCTGGTAGAACATCCAGTGAAGAGGAGGAGATTTGGGAATCTGTAGTTGTTACCTTTCTGTTGCCTTTCAGAGCTGGCTTGTGGTTGCTCGTGCAGAGGGCTTGTCTTCACCCTGCAGTCCTATTGACATGCATTCACACTGCTTGCCTTTTAATTAAAAGTCCAAACATTCTTGCATAATCATCCACTTCCTTGGAAACTCCAGATTTTGTTCTTCCTTCCCAAGCTACAGCTGAGGCAGATTACCTGTGGAGAAGGCTTTTTGCATGGAGGTCTGTGTGTGATCTCAGCTGGAAACAGGCTCTGATATATTTCTAGGGATTTGCAGAATCCTGTTGCCACCATCGCGTGACCTCATGCTGTGCCAATCAGGTGGCCAATCTCTACCATACCTATCAAGTGGCAAAAAAAAAAAGGACAATCAACACTTTTTAAAAATTTTCTTTTTAATCAACTGTTTGATAGCAAGCTTGTTGCATACTACACATATTAGCCTTGTGCTTCATTTTGCAGCCAACTGGTTGTGTTGTATGACACAGTCAGATGCTTAAAGCAGGCTCTCAACCAATGAGCCCTTGCTTTGGGTCCTCCACAGACACAGTGTGAAAATGACCTGGTGTTGCTAGCTGAGCCATCTTCCGTGAGTCTTGGAAGTTCTTCAAAGTGGTGATATTTATCTTTCACTATGCGCTTTTGTGAATGCAAGTTCTTTGTAGGCCCAGTTTTATTGCATCTCGTTTTGGGTACCAGACAGAGGAATCTGATAATTTGAAGTACTTTTTGTACTCAGACAAAGATGATGGTCCCTGCAAAGTGTGCTTTTCTCTGTTGTTGGTAATAGAGGGGCTTTAGAAGTGTTTCTCACCTTCAGATGGGGGAATGAAATTGAACCTCAGCTCCTACTCCCTTTTGAGCAGACTCCTTTCTACCATTTCTTCTGTTTGGGACTGATAAAAACAAAAAGATATTAAATGAAGATGCTGTTTGGAAAATGCAGCATTTCTGATTCAGAAGAATGTGCACGAATCATGTTTTGTAGCATTATTCTCATCTCCCTTACACAGTGTTGAAGAGAAATGAATGACTATGGGATGATCCAAGTGAAGCAGTGCTTTCTAAGCATGCAAATCCTCTCTTTTTATTTATATATATATAGAGAGAGAGAGAGGGAGAGAGAGAGAGAAAGAGAGAGACTGAATTTTTCTTTTTCTTTTTTTTCCAGGCTGGATGCCCCAAGTAACTTTCACACACTTGAAATCATCAGCTCTTGCTAATGACATACGCTTAGTGCTCCAGGAACCTGTTGACTGGGAACCTGGTGATGAAATCGTGGTGGGAAGGACAGGCCTTGGAGATGCGCAGCAGCAAGAAGAAGTGGCCATTATTGAGTCTGTAAATAACACTGAGCTCTACCTTCGGTCACCACTCAGGTATCTTTTCAAGGGGAAATGGGATTTCAATAGCAGAAAGTGAAACCAGGAGAAACTGTGGTCTAGGTGAGGATTTGCAGTTTCCTGTGGGTCTTAATAACTATATATAAATCCTTTTAAGAGAAGTGGTCAGAGGTATTTCAGTTCCTTGCTCACCTCAAAGCTGGCAGACAATAAATATTGAATGCGTCTGACTGTGTTGTACTAAGGGACATGCTTTAGTGGGCAATCTTGGTGGTAGGTGAACGGTTGGACTAGGTGATCTTAGAGGTCTTTTCCAACCTTAATTATTCTGTGATTCTATGTTTAAATCCTGTATCATAACCACAGGCGTAGAAACCTTATTCATGAAACCTAAGTCCAGTAGCCTTAGCATAGAATTGACTAAGAATTTTCCTGCATCTTAAGTGCTTTTTTTTTTCCACAAATAGTGTCTGATTTTGTTAAAAAAAAAAAACAACCCTTCTTTACTGAATTGCTTAAGTTAATTAACGAAACACTCAAAGTGAATTACTTCAGTTCCGAAATATTGCTTCTTCATTTCTACTGAGCATTAGTTTAGCTGTTTATGCTCTCTTCGTTTTCTGTACATAGAGGCCTTGGCCAAACTATACTGCTTGCATTGTGACTTGGAGCCCCAGTGTTGAAACATCTTCTGTGTGTTGAAGGCAGCCTAATTCCAGTACTCATGAATGCCAATGGTATCATTTCTTTATAAAAGTATTCGGGGCTTGAGGAAGGAAATACTAACAGTACGTTTTGGGAAGATGAAGGAAGCTTGAATGCTGAAATATTTTGGTGCAAACATACCAAATGTAAAGAGAATTTGTGAACTTGGAGACAAGACGAAAATAAATGTCAACCAAGGCAAAATATATCCAGCCCATATCTGCTGACGTAATAAATAGAGATAATTCTTGCCATCAGCAGTGGGGAGGAGTCTGAAGTTGGATTTGGATGGTTGGGGTCATAGCTTAGATTAGGGTAAACATCATTCCTGCCATCTGTCAGCTGCAGGTGCTTTTGTACCTTTCTTGTCTTTCCCTAGATACTCCCACAGCGTTGGAGAGGAAAGGGTGAATGGCCAAAGCCTGCCTTTGACTGCTGTGGTGGCACTGCTTAGCAGAAGGGTTGTTGTTCAAGGGAATGTCACAAAAGAGAGGATCTCCCACGTCAGGGAGTGTGCAGAAGCAGGTGGCACAAGAGGTGAGGAGGTCTCTTGAGAGTAAAATTTCTTCTCTAAAATTGCATTGTGGTATCACTGTGTGTTAGAAATGTTTCTTAATAGAGCAAAGTTGAGACGTATCCGTGCCAGGAAAGCAATTTTGTCTTTCCAAGCATCGTTTGACATTGAAGTATGAAGTCTTGGGAGTTGAAGTGCATTTCATTGTAATATCTCAGATGTATTATTTTCACATTATTGTTTCAAGCCATCTTGGGAAAGACCCTTTCGTTTTGCCTGAGCCTAAGGGTATAGAAAAGAAAGTATCTTCTGAAAACATATTTCAGTGTACATAATATATTAAATTTTTAATTGTGTTTACTGTTTAGTAACTTTTAGAAGAAAGAAAAACAAAGCACCCTGATGCTTACTGTACTCTTCAGTGTAAAAAAATCACGGTGTTGTTTAGCGTTTGGGGATCCTGAGGAACAAAACCAGGTGACGGCTTCTTGTAGCATTTAGTAGCAGTGGTGAAACAATAGGTACCTCAATTCTCCTTTGGTTTTACATTTGTAAGGCACAATGAAGTTTGACGGATGGCTTCCTGATTTACACCTGCAGGTGAGGAAATGCAGTCCGACACAGCGATTATAATTTAAGGAGAGTTAGGTTATCTGGCAACCCAGGTATAAGGCTCCCTTTAAAAATAAAATGCCTTGGGCATTCAGACTGTGACACAAGACTTCATTTGATATCCAGCAGCCAACTGCTTATATTACTCATGGATTTATGGTCCATTTTGTGTGGAACTCATAAATATAGTCTCTGAAATGTGCTAACTGTTTGAGGTTTTTATTTGCATTAAAGTATAGGAGGATTTCTCAGAGGAGTCACCAGAAGATGAGTGGGCAGTGTTTCTTGTGGTTAATTTACCATCTTTAAAAGAAAAATGAGCGTTGCTGAGTGTAAGCAGGCCCAATTTACACATTCAAAGCCTGAATCCCCTTGAACCAAAATATCCTAAGCACAGACCTGGGGAAAGGGCACCTTTGAGGAATGTCGATTCCTTCCGCAGCCCTGTCATCTCCTTTCCTTATCTTCTGACTGTGGGTACTAACGTTTCCTCACACGTCTGTGGGGGCAGTTGGGAGGGAGAGAGTTTTAAAGAAATTTCAAAATGTTCTCATTTCAGCACAGTTCAGTACAGCCGTGCCCAATCCCCTTTTCAAGAGCCTCACCCAAGGTAAATCAATGTCAAATCCATCATCCCTGTGCATAGGCCTATTTAAAATTGAACACAAGGAACTTTCCTAAGCATAAAACTAGCACAGCTTCCTGCTGGTTTTAATACACCTTCCTCTAAAACTGTTCAGACTCTGAGGTGAGAAATTGTGAAAGTACTTAGAGGGAGTATTGTGCAAGCTTGCCTGTGGCTATTTGTCTTTGGGCACGTGTTTAAGATCGCTGCTGGAAACGGGAGTGCGCTGAGTCAGCGTGACGGGCCTCATGAGGTGGCTCAAAGGACTCTGCATGTCCCACCACAACAGAGATGTAAAACTGATAGTTCCTACTGGGTTGTATTCCAGGTGGCTCCAGGTGTCTGTACAAGCGAAGCGAGAGGCGGCTGGGGTCTCGGGACCTGGGAGCTGTCCTCATTGTGGAGGCCTTCCAAGGAGCAACGAGTCAGCTGCAGGTGGAGGGGGTCCAGTTCCGCCATATGGGCCAAGCATTTCGGCAGCACCACAGTGCCCTGACAGTTGCTGGCAATGCACGGATGGCAGGTGAGACTGGTGGTGGAGACTGATGGCGGGTGGCTCTGGTGATGGGCCCAAGTGATCTCACATATCCACCTTTTCCTGCCTCGTGCTGGGAAAGATATTCTCAAAAGCTTGCTCAGCTCTGGAGTCACTTAACACCTCAGGACTGTAAAACAGAGAAAAGTGAGAATGCTTCACCTGTAGAATAAGCCCAAGTGACACCTGATGGAGTCCTTTAAACTGTTTTAGTTCCTCTGTGGTTTTTGTCAGCTCCTTCCTAAGTAGTATTTCATTTTTATGGTACGTCTCTGAGTTGCTGTGCTACTTCTAGCTCTGGAAATGAAAGGCATAATATGCCACAAGTGAGCCCTGAGCTGACTCAGGGATGTTCGATAGGATAAGCCAAAATTTAGTTGTATCACCTGAAAGTTAAGGAACACTTACTTTGACTGGATCATTGGTAAGCACAAAATTAATCTTTGTGGAAGTGGCAACAAAGTCTCTGAAGACTGATGGGAGATGAAAGTGAGTTAGATGGGCTCAAGTAATGTTTGAAAGGTTCTGGATTGGACCTTACCCTCCAATTAACCCACAAGTTTGTCTTCCCTATGCCAACTTCATTTAATGGGGATCTGGGCTTTGTGGTGTTGGAAGGCAGCCCTGGCCATGATCCTGGAGTACATTAGGATGGTCATCATGCCTGGCTACACAAGGTGTATAAGATACCTGCCCTTCTGATACATTCCTCCTTTCATTCAGTCTCACTTCAATGCCCCAATTTCCTCTGCTCATAATGTAGCTCACTTATATGATCCTTTCATTTGGATCTCCTCCTCCCACATAGTACGAGATGCCTCAAATAGCCTATTTCTGTGCTTGGGGCCCCTATCTCAGCAATGCCCACTTGCTGGCAAAGGTGAGCAAATTTCAGCTTCAACTGGTCAGTCTCATGGAAGCCAAAAGGATTAACTGCACAGCATCAGCGGAGGAGGAGCTAATATAAAATTCTCCAAGCTCTTTTCTTTCCAGACTCTTACATACGTGGTTGCTGTGTTTTGGACTCCTTTGGACAAGGACTCCATCTGACCGGGATCTCAAACCTTAGCGTGGACAATAATGTCTTCTTTAACATTTCAGGACATGGGCTTCTACTGGGTAAGTGAGGCAGGAAAGTATCTATCCTACATGTAATAGGAACATTTGCTGATGATCATTTCCTTGAAAATGTCTTTGGAGGAAAGGATCCTTAACTGCACCCTGCTGATTTTGATCACATCTTCCACGTTTTCTCTTATTAGTGAATCTGGAATAAATCTCTCAATGTTTCTCACGCAACTCCTAGCAACTGTTTCTATATGGCCATATTCTCTGGGTTTCTTCAAGTCAGTCTTCACTTGCTCGTTTTATTTCACTGAATACAAATGGAAAGAAATTTCTTTTTAGGGAACTGATCTATCTCTCTGTGGAAGAACACCATTATGCAATATTTAAGACCCCAGTTCAGTGAGGCATTTAAGAGCATACTTACCTTTAACTTCAGTCATTTGACATCAAAGATAATGGAGTGAAAGCATATGTTAAAAGTTAAGCAGAGGATTTAGCACTTAAATAAATTGGAGCTTGGAGCAACAAAACTGTTAACCAACAAAATATTTCTCTGAACTAACTGTCAGGAGCCTGACTTGCAGCATCTTCCGCTGGGATCTCACGTTGCCTGAATCCCTGAAGATACAGCTTGATTTTTGTTTTCCGTCAGAAACAGGATAAAAAATGACCGATTTCAAGCTAAACAGGTTAAAAAAAAAGAGCCTTCAGTCCTGATCCTGCAGTTCCACACACACAGAGAGTCCCTATGCTCGATCCCATATATAAATATAATAGGATGTTGTGATAGATCACGATTTCAACAGAGGAGACCCATAAAAGGAGAGCGATTGTACGCATCTTGCAGACAAGGAGAGCTGGTGCAGAGATGTGGTGGCTCATGGAGCTCCTGTGGCCGTGGGAGGCAGAACGAGATCTCCATCCTGCCGGGATGCCATGGCTCACTTGTGCTAGGACACGTGTCTGACTTAAAGGACTCTGGGCTGAGCTGAACATTTCCTCCGAAGTTTCAGCCTGAATACACCTTATCCCCAAGATGTCTTTAATGGCTTCACTGCCAGCAGCTCCAGAGGGTCTGATGGATGAATTTATATATCATTTTGTTGCCCGTGAAGGAATATTTATTATAGCTGGCTGTTTGCAGCTCCGGAATTGGACTCCCTCAGTGATTTCATCTAAAACCCTTATTTTCAGGGGTTTTGCAAGGCAGTCGTAAAAAGTTGCTCTGGGCTTAGAATTAATTGACATACCAGGGCTCAGCTTGGAAGCTCAAACCTTTTTTGCCACCTCACAAAACTATGTGGCTGTCAGAAGGACTGCTTTAGGACCCTGCTTGTGCTCTGATAGTAGCACTGTTTGTAGTAAGCAAGACCTGAAAAGGAAATATTTCCTAAATGGATATTGTTCAAAAATGGAGAAGGGCTCAAAACATTGACGAAGACTGAGAAAGACTGAAGATGATTACTCCCTTCCTGCAGACAAAATCCTGTATGTATTTCTATTGTTTACATTTAGAGTAGTAATGACTGGGGAAGAGACCTGTACCTGGGATAGAACCGGAGCAGATAAAGTGAATCATTCCAGTTCAACAGAACTAAAACTAAATAGATTTTATTTGCTCCTGATGCGGGTCAGGTAGAAATGTTTCACTTTTTATTCTGCTACCAGACCACCAAACCAGAGACACATATGCCAGTGTGTCATTATTCAGAGTTGACCTGTACGTAGGTCTGCCCACTATTCCCCGTTGGGTGGAACATTTCTTTATGTAGATTAAAAGGATATGTGCATATTTTTCTTGCTATTTCAGGACTGATCTGGTGCACTCCATGACTATGAGCTGTGCGATCAATTGAGTGATCACTTTTCCTTTTTCTTCTCATGATTCTCTTTTGGGGATGGGGACCTCCACTTCTGTGCAGGGTCACAGTGATTGTTTTAGGGTCTGTTTAAAATTTTTCTTACCTGTATACGGGGCAATGGATGGAGACACAGGACAGAGAGCTTTTAATTCTAGCACTGCCAGAAGCATGCCCGTGTGTCCACAGGTGGAATGACTTGGAATCTCTTTTTTTTTTCAAGCTGTAAAATATGATTTATCATACTCCCTTTATTCATTTTCTCCATAAACCTGGGTTAAAGTATGGCTGCAGTTTTATTCGTATATAAAATTTTATACAGGATTTTCTGCATCTCGAATTGTGGAATTGTGGTCTTTCTGTAGAACACGTATTATATTATTCCTTTCCCTGACTGTTTTTGTCTGATTAGAACGTAAGCTCTTTGTGGCTGAAACATTTCTATTTCTTTTTAATACTTACAATGTTGGGCAAATCTTGGTCAGATCATTAATAGAGTTAATCTCAATGTTGGCAGTTGGACTAGATAATCTTTGAAGAACTCTTCCAACAGAACTATTCTATGCTATCTTTCTTGTGGCCTTCTGGCATTTCTGAAGCACACAGCCTTCCCCTTTCCATTGCTGAGTTCAGCTGTGGCAGTCTTTGAATGTGTCGCAACCATTTTCTGCCATATGTTAAACACAGATTTCTAAGTGATTTTGAGACCATGACTTACCCAGGGACAGTCACACAAAGCTAATTCTCAGGTGGACCATGCCAGCAAAGCAGGCAAGTTCTCTGATGTGCACTGTAGGGGATGTCCAGGTATATATATGTTTATTTTTCTCTATTTATTTATTTATTATTTACTTTTATCTTTAAGGAACTGGCTGGGAAAAGGGGAACAGAATCAGAAATAACATAGTGATCGGCCTTTCTGGAGCAGATGGTTTATCCAACATGGAGACTCTGTCACCAGCAGGGATCTACGTCAGAGCTCCTGCCAACTACATTGAGGTAAGAGGTTCAGGTATAAAACATAACATTTTTGTTCTAGTCAAAAATATCAGAAAAATATGGAACTTTTACTATATCTCTCTCTCTACAGCTCCCTGAGAGGAGCTTGTGGTGAGATGGGGATTGGCCTCTTCTCCCAGGTGACAGCGATAGGACAAGAAGTGATGGCCTCAGGTTGTGCCAGGAGAGGTCGGGTATTAGAAAAAATTTCTTGGCAGGAAGAGTGGTGATGCATTGAAAGAGGCTGCCCAGGGAGGTGGTGGGGTCAGTGTCCCTGGAGGTGTTTAAGGAAGGGGTAGATGTAGTACTAAGGGACATGGTTACCGGGCGATATTGGCGGTGGGTGGATGGTTGGACTGGTTAATCTTTGTGGTCTTTTCCAACCTTAATGATTCTATTATATATGACCATGTACACAATGTTTGCTTCTCGGCTGAGCTTTCAGAAACCATGCTTGTGATGGGATACTGAAATGAGCATATTACGAACTCGATAATATTCAGGAACAAATTTTTGGTTACTGAAAATTGTGATGCCCTTGATTGGAGCACAACAGTGAGGTTTTTCTTCATGGAATACTTTTTAAAGTTTTGCTTTATTTTGTTTTATTTTATTTTGTTTTACTTGATGATTTCTAGAAAAAATGGAAAAAAATGTTTAGGAACAGATCCTCTAGATTTTTTTCTACTTCTATCAATATAATTAAAAACATAAAAAATTCAGTTTTAATGAACTGAAGATAAACATAATACAATTCAGCAATATCAAATGCAGCTTTGTCTGGATTGAAAACGACTGCCTATGCAGAGTCAGAGATTTCCATTCTGGGGTGAGAAGGAGAATGCTTTCCTTTTCCTATGAAAATGACATTGATTTTAAGAGCAAGCAGGTTTCGTTGCTCTAAATAGTGGCAAAACATTGAAATTTTAAGCAGTTTTCTGACTAACAACCTTCCCATCACAAAGTTGGGCTCAGTAAACAATCTTTTCGTTGGCTAATTCGGAGATGTATTCTTTTAATACGTACATTTATTTTTTTGTCTCGTTTCATGGAAAAAAAAATAACGTTTTTCAGTGATTTCAAACCATTTTCCCTTTTCAACTACTTAAAGTCTGGAATTTCATTGAAACTGACCTTTCTTACCACAGCTTCAGTTGTGACAAATGCACATTTTCATTAAAAGATACTTCTGACCTGTTCTATTGCTAACCCACAGAAACCAAACCAATTATTAAGCATCTGTGAAGACCCAATCGCCCCCTGGGCTTCTGTTCCAGGAGGAAAGGATTGCATCTAAATTTGAAGGTGAAAAAGATACCAACGCATTTCCTATGTGAGTCTGAAGCCAGCAGTGCTTAGGAAGAAGGAGAGGACTTTCCTGCGATTCCCTCGAGGGTGTATTTATCATTTTTTAAGACCATCAAATATGGTTAAAAAAATACAACAAGGAGGCAGAATCACATGAATTTCAGCTCCACTAAACACGGTGCTGTGTTATCACGCACTGACTTTCCCTGGAGCTGTCTGTTGGATCGCCGGTGGCTCAGCTTTTGCGAAGGATGGCTGCAATTATCTCTGTGGGTACGCGCGAGCTGACTGCAGTTGAGTTTTCAGCACATTTGCTGAGCTCTCTCCGTTCGTGTGTCTTCGTGCATGTGCCCAAAGCTGCGTCTGTTGGCGTGCAGCTGAACATCAGAGTTCAGCCTGCTCTCCAAAGCTGTGTTACTCACGGCGGAATAGCAGATGGCCCTTCAAGGGTTGCTGATAGACCTCAGTATCAGCAGTCCCTCGGACTGGGCTATCTGAAGCTTTGCAGTAGCAACAGAGTTGGCTCTGAGGAAAATATAAAAAAAATTGCCTCGCATGAAATTATTATTAGGAGTACTTGCTGTTCTACAGTAAGTATAGCATTCAGTAGAAGACATGGGAGGATGCGGAGGATGTGAGGTCTGTGGAGACCTCATTGCAGCCTTGCAGTACTTGAATGGAGCTTACAAGCAGGAGGGGACTGACTTTTTACGTGGTCTGATAGTAATAGGGCAAGGGGGAATGGCTTTAAACTAAAAGAGAGGAGGTTTAGGTTAGGTGTTAGGAAGAAATTCTTTACTCAGAGGGTGGTGAGTTGCTGGCACTGCTGCCCAGAGCTGTGGGTGCCCCATCCCTGCTGGTGCCCAAGGCCTGAGCAGCCTGAGCAGGTGGGAGGCACCCAGCCCATAGCAGGGGTTGGGACATCATGGTTGTTGAGGTTCCTTCCAAACAAATCCATTCTAGAATTCTTTGATTCTATTTGGATACAAAGAGAAACAGTCACACTTTTTTTCCAGTCAAAGCGCCTTAGTCCTGTGGACTTTTCATAGTATGACAATGATCTCTTAAATCCAGAGGATGCTGGTCCGGCACCAGGATCTTGGTGTTCCACAGTTAGGCACAATTTATCTGCTCAGGTGGCTCACCAACTGCATATTGCTTTTGGGATAGTTATAATTTTAACTGAACAGAGAGGTTCAAAGAATCTCATGGGCAAAATTGATCTTCAGACTGCCATGACACAGGATAGAAACGTGCCCTCTAGATTTCAGTGTTAGGATTTGGTGGTTTTGCTGTTTTTATTTTATTTTATTTTATTTTATTTTATTTTATTTTATTTTATTTTATTTCTTTCTCAGATTTTCATCTTTAAATTTCTGCTTTCAACATTACAGGCAGTGATTACAGCTAAAGTAGACAGAGAGCACTAGGTGCAGGCTGTGTTACAGCCTCTGTATGTGGTAGGTTAAGCTTTCCACGGTGAGTGGAATGAGATTTTAATATCTGCTCAATTTACTCGGGAGCCTAAATTTGCATCGGTGACTGAAGAGCTGAAATTTCCTTGAAAATCAGTGGTCTCCTAAACAGTGCTGAAATTGGGTCACAGCAGTCACTCAAACCTGAGCTTACAAAGATGTTCGGAGACCCAATTCCCACAGGTTTCCATTTGGCTTGAGCTCTTAAGTGCGTTTGTGAATCGGGGTGCCAGATAAAATTTTGTACTCATACAGCATAAATGCAAAGAGGCTACGCCAGGATTAGCGATTTTATTTTTAAATGAAATACGGAAGCCCTGGTTATCACTTTTGAGTGACGTAAGACAGTTTCATTAGCAAGCTGGTTTCTTGCCTTTTAAATGCTTATCAGCAAGAGGAGTGGAAGATGCCCCTCTTTGATATTGGCTGTTTTGTCCCTGAAGTGAATGCCCTGTGTCTTCAGTTTTGTTATGTGTGCAGGCAGGGAAAAAAGAACACCACCAAAAGAACAGCTTTTTATCTTCTCTTGGTTCTCTTGGGTCCAGTGTTTTGGGACTTTTTGTAATAATTTTCTGTTCATAAACATTCAGTGCCCTTAAATCTCGGCAGCAACATGCGGTGCTCATGCAAGCAAACCCTGGGTGTAAGAAAGTCACCCAGCATCCTGCCTCTCCTTTCTTGCCATGATGTTGAAGACTGGGAAACAGCTTAACAGAATGAGCAGGGCTGAGATCAACCCATGCTTCTGTGTTGGAGTGGTGGCTGATGGTCATGCTGTTGATGCATGATTGTATTGCCCAGTGTTGCCCAACCCCACATTCCCTGCAGTATCAAAGAAGTGCAGCTGCATCTGTTTGGCACTGATTGTTTCCCACCATTTTGTTCTTACTTTTCTGGAACCTTTTACAAATTGTGTATATTTTGAAGCTAGCCCATTGGGGATACTCCTTGCATCCAGCCAGGCAGTTAAATTGGGGGGAGTGGTGCTGGACATGCTCTCCAGAGCTTTTATGTCACTTTTAAGGTCAACAGTTTGAGCCCTGGTCATCTAAAAGAAATTCATGAAATATTTCCATTTGCAGGGCTGTACAGTTAAGAGACACTTTAAACGTCAGCCACTTACTTTACTGACTTGCAATGCATACCTCCAGGTATTTGGCATGCTCGGGGAGGTAATTTCTCTCTGGAATTTTGGTTGCATGGACATTCATAATATATTGACTTCCACAAAGAATTGATTTCCACACAAAATTCCCTCCTTGCCTAAAACCCCTGCCCTCCAGCCACTAGCTGGCTGAATAAATATGCAGTTTTTCCTTATGAATCATCTGCAGAACGCACGATTGGGGTTGCAAGTAAAAGATCCTGGAAGTAATGTGACTGGACTGCAGAAGCACTTTGTTAAAGGAAAAGGGACTCTGGCTGCACTTTCGGAAAAAGCAGCAGCTGTACCAGGGGATGGAGAGATGTGCTTTGGTTTTTGATACCTCTTCGTCGCTTGGCAGATGCTGGAAATCACAACTGCGGGGAGCACACTTGAATGGGTCAGGAAAATGTAATTGGAACATGGAGGCTTCCACCTCTGGGTCATCAGGGTCGGCTTTGATTTGGACCATCAGGAACCAAAAAGCCATTAACATTTTGACATTGTCCAGTGACCTATGAAGTCAGTGAGTGTCAGCTCTTCTTGCAAGAAGTTGCAAGAAAGCTCATGTTAGGCTCCCCTTAGAGAACTAGATACCTCCAGAGAGCAGTTAATGTTTTCTAAGGGTAGACAGGATGAATTGCCCTCCAGACATGCCTGTGCCTTACTTACTTCCTGGAAAGGGAGCATACGATTAACTGGACCATCAGCATCAAATCTGAGCAACACATTTGAGACAATTGAGAAGGATCATGCCCAGATGTGCACACAAAAGCGTTTCTGTATTGGACACCCTCCAAAAATAACTCAGTTTGGCTGCTGTCCAAAATGAAGCAGGTAAGAGCAGGTTTTTGCCCTGGAGTAGAAAAACTCCTAACTCCCTGCATCTCCCCCTGCAAAACTGACTTGATATAGACTCTGCAAGTCATAAACTTCTAATTATAAGGGCAGGAAGGCCTTATGTTCTCTTCTTTTTCATGTTTTTCAAAGAATGCAACTCCGTAATTTCTCCATTAAGTGATATTAGCAAGAAATTATATCACAGCTCAGAAGATGCGGGAGACTGGATCCTTGTCTCTGCTTGGAGCAGGACGAGTCCAAAGTGCCCCTGCACAACAGGGGTAGCCAGCTTTGGGGCTGGAAAAAAGAGACTGTGTGAGTAATGGTCAATACCCTGGAATGGACAGCTGTACAAAACTGACCCAGCCAATCACCTGTGTTAGAACCTGTGCCACCAAAAGGAACACAAAGGGTGTCAGTAATCAAAGATTCCTCCATGAAAGTACTGAAGCACTCATCTGCTGTTCAGACAATCTTTCTAGAGAGATTTGTTGCCTGCTGGGGACCCACATTCACAGTATCATGATAAGGTTACCAAACATGGTAAAGCCATTCCTACTCTTTTATGTAGAGTTGAATGAGGCTGCAATGAAGGGATTGAGAATTATCAGAATCATAGAATCATAGAACGGTTTGGGTTGGAAGGGACCTTCAAAATCGTAGCTCCAACCTCCCTGCTATAGGCAGGGACACCTCCCACCCAAAGCCCCATCCAGCCTTGCCTTGAACGCCTCCAGGGAGGGAGCATCCACAACTTATCTGGAAGAAAAGACTTTATGTGCCTCATAAAGATGCTGAAGGAATTGGGAGTGCAGGTGGTATTTTCCTCTACCTCCCAGTTGGAGACTGTGACCCAAAAAGGAGACGAATGAGTCACATGAATGATTGGCTGCGTGACTGGTGACATGCTCAGGACTTTGGGTTCTGTGATCTCAGATACACCTTCCAGAGACTGGGCTCTTAACAGATGGAGAGTTTGTGGGTAAAAATTAGGACCAGACCAACGAAGGACATGCTTCAACAGGCTGAAGCCTTCTTGCTTCAGCTACAAGAAACACTGCTCTTGCAAGCTCTCATTCTGGTGGAGGATGTGACTACCCAGATGTCTGCCAGGAAAGCAACATGGCATGCTGTAAGCAATCCAGGAGACTGCTGGAGTGTGTTGAGGATAACATCCTGATTCAGGTATTAGACAAACCAACCGGAGGAGAAACATTACTGGACCTGGTGCTCACCAGTGCAGATGAGCTCAATAAGGAAGTTAAGACTGGGGGCAGTCTGGGCTTCAGCAACCATGTCCTGGTTGAGTTTGTGATCTCAAGGAATATGGGCCTGGCAAAGAGGGGAGTCAGGAACCTGAACTTCAGGAGAGCGAACTTGCAATGGTTTATGGAATTACTGGAAGAGGTCCCCTGGGAAGCTGTGCTTAGGGACAAAGGAAGGGAGCAGAGCTGGCAGCTCTTTAAGGATGACTCTGTGAGTACAAGAGCTCTCCATCCCCCAGTGTATGAAAACAAGCAGGTGAGGCAGAAAGCTGGAATGGCTGAGAGGGGACCTGCTGGTCAAACTAAGGGATGAGAAGGAAATGCACAGGCAGTGGAAGCAGGGATGTGTGGCTTGGGAAGTATACAGGGGTGCCATCCAGACGTGTAGAGGTGGGACCAGGAAAACCAAGGCACAGATGGAACTGTGAAGAATAAGGAGGGATTCTACACGTACATTGGTAAGAAAAGAAAGACTGAGGAGAGTGTACCCCCTCTGATAAATGAGGAGGGAGAACTGGCAACAAGAAACATGGAAAAAACTGAGGTACTCAACAAGTTATTTGCCTCAGTTTTCACTGGAAGTGAGACTTCCCACTTCTATCATTGTACCATGATTTCTAACTCATACTGCATGTTTCCCATGCTGGGTAGAGAAGCTGTGGGTGCCCCATCCCTGGAGGTGCCCAAGGCCAGGCTGGGTGGGGCACTGGACAGCCTGATGTGGTGGGGGACAACCAGCCCATGGCACAGGTTGGAACTGGATGATCATTAAGGTCTCTTCCAACCCAAGCCATTGTGTGATTCTGTGATTATATCATCTTCCCATGGTTATTGGCTTGTAAAAAAAATGAATCTAAATGAAGTCACAGATCGGAATGAGTTCAACTGTTCAGACACTGGCATATCATGAAGACATAGTTCTTTGGTTTGTCTTGACTTTCCAGGATCTCAGTTTGTCAGTGTCAGTGTTATTTTCTTTTGCTATAATTACTTTAGGAGGCGTAGATTTTGTAAGATTGACCCAAGGAAAGAGCAAGAACAGAATGAGAGTGTGAACACAGAAACAAGATACCAGCTTCTTCTAGCCAGACATACCAGAACTATCATTAACATCGGCTGGGATTGTAATTTATTTCTTCATTTATTTTTTTTTTTTCATTTTAAGAAGCTTGCGGTGATCTTTTTCACAACTGTATGTGTTTCTCTGCAGGGTAACACCGTGTGTGCTGCTGGGTATGGGTATTTCTTTCATCTCTCTCCTGAGGGACCATCCAAAATGCCTCTCCTGTCCTTCAGTGAGAACACAGCCCATTCCTGCACAAGGTACGAGGGAACCTTTGGTTAAAGAGACTTTCTTTCTGTGCATGGCAGTGCTAACTATAACTGCAGTGGTGAGCAGAAAATGCCTCGTCCCTCCCTTCAGGATTTTGTTGTTGCTGTTGTTTTTCAATTTCGCACCCTTTTAAGGGCTTGCTTTCTTGTTTCTTGTTGTCTTGGCTCAATAGCAGAGCAGAGCCCGTGATGGACTGGTGTGTAGTTGGGGCTGTTTTTCAGGGTCTGAATGTGAGTGGTTTCCTCGTCGTTTCAATATATTCCTTTCTTCTTCATTCACAAGCTCAATTTGTTAACTTACTGTGCTTTCCCGTGCTGTTAGCAAGCTCCTCCATCTTACTCCCTTGTTTTAATGATCCTGATTTAGTTAATGGTGCCACATTTAGCATATTTCTTCATCAACCATTTAACAGCAAAGCACAAAAGCTTGTCCTCATGTGTTGAAATCAAAGCTAATTTTGAAGCATTCTAGACAGTTTGAGCAGAAGAGGATGGCATAAAAGAGAACAGATACACAATTTCATTCTTACACTCCTCCTTTAACACGTATTACAGGCCAACAGCAGAGATATGATGCTGGCTTCCATGGCCTGGAGTGGCATTTCTTACCTCCAGATGCTTTGTACAATAGCAGCAGGAATACTGAAGTTCTGAAGAAACTTGGTTAATAATCTGGCTTTAAAACCTCTGAGAAGGTCAAACCAAGCCCCGCATCCAGGAGCATGTTGTTCGGAGATTACTCCGAATTGTGTAAATCCAAGATCAAGGAGAAGGGCCTAATCCACCCAGGTCCACTTAGGAGTTGCCAACACTGGTTGGAAGCTCATGAGCATGATGGAGATGTTCTGCAGTGAGCGACTGCCAGTGGCACTGCATGCTGGTTCTTAGCCCTAACTTGGCTGCTTCTGAAAAGACTTGCAATTTCAAGTCAGCTCTCCAGCATTATGAGATGCCTGGGATAAATACTGCTATCTCTGAATAAATGACGAAGTCTCATGCAGAGAGCTGTTACAGATATGAGGTTTGGGATATCAAAATGATGAATAGGAAAATCTAGGAATGGATATAGGTGCTGTAAGGAAACTGTTTTCCTTTGCTTTCTCTCCTAAACAGGCGTGGGTTGCTTGTATACCCAGAATATTTGCCAGACAGCCCAGACGGCCCCGTTCAGTTCAACAGCTTCAGAGTTTGGAGCAGCCAAGGTGGAGTCCAGGTGTGTTTGTCCCGACTGTCCTCCATGGTGCTCAGGAAATGCTGTTTCATCTCTTTATTATGTCTGTAATGACTTTGCCTTTTCAGGCTGCAATTAGGCCACAGCTGCTGCAGAACTTCTCATACCTTTATGTCCATGCCCCTCAGCTGGACGCCCCTGTTTTGGTAATGAAGCCACACGCATGATTTATGTGAGCTCTCCTTATACTTAAGTGCAAACCCAGCATTACTGTCACTGATAGCCCTGTTGGCCTACCTAACCATCTAATCTGCCACTACAGGACAGCCAAAAAGTCCTGCCAGTGGATGTGAGGTAGTCACAGAATCCTTGGAGTTAGAAGGGACCCTTAAAGGCCATTCAGTCCAACTCCCTGCAGTGAGCAGGGACACCCACAGCTCCATCAGTGCTCAGAGCCCCATCCAGCCTGACCTTGGCTGTCTGCAGGGATGGGGCATCCACCAACTCTCTGGGCAACCTGCACCAGTGCTCTACTACCCTTATTGTAAACAACTTCTTCCTTATATCCAGTTCAAATCTTCTCTGTTTGTAAAGACTGTGGTTGGTGGAAGTTCTGTTACTTTGGTAGGGTTAATGGATTCCATGGGAATTTTTCCATCCTTGTTAAAAAAATGTGTCCTTGTGTGTTGGAATTTGTCTAGCTACTGTAGCTCATTGGCTTAATTTGATAAAAACAAAAAGCGAAACAAAACAGAGCAAACAAACAAACAAACAGAATCACCAAAATTATTATCCAACACTTTCTTCCCATACTGGTACTCGGGGGCTGTGACCATTTTAAACTTGGATTTGGTAAACTGAAGAGGTTGTAGGTGTTTCTCTGCAAGGCATATTTTCCAGACTCGTACATCCCTTGGCTCTTCCTTTGAAGGTGTCCAATATTGATGTGTGTCAAAGTGACAGACTCTTTCAGGAAAAGCTTATTTGTATGAAAAGAAGTAAATAAAAAAAGATGTTTTGCAGTTTTCTTTTGTGATTCCTTTGTATGTTACAAGCCCAGCATTCAATAGTGACCATGTCTATTTTGCTTGTTTCCTTGGTTGGGCTTCCTCTAGGAACATTCTTCTAGCTGTTAGCTGAATGTAAGCAATACCTTTGGTTGTTTTCAAGGCATCTTACTGCTATAAATCTCAACTCTTTACCCTATTATTCTTTCCAGTAGTGAAAACATGATCTTTAGAGCACTTTTAACCTTTTAATCTCTGAATTTTCTGGTTTTATTTTATACTATTCTTTAACGGAAAACAAATTGGCCAAATTCAAGGTTTTTTGCATTATTAATGGAAAGCTAAAGTAAGAAATCAAGGGAAATTTCTCAAATAAATAAAGATAAAATCAAAACTTTTACCATTTTGTACTCTCCCCTTTTTCATTGTACTATTACAAAAGCATGGTTATAAACCACACTCTCTTTTAATTACTCATTCTCTTCCTTTATCATGTTTTTATGTAGATTTTCAGTAGCAGCAACCTCAAACTCCAAAATTTCCAGATCTGTGCTTGCACAGACTTTGGCATTGACATCGTTGAAAGCCTGGGAAACACAACTGTAGCTAATAGTGTTTTAATTGGACGCATTGGGCAAAAGGTAAGCGCTGCAGCTGCACAAACTGTAAAATGGAGAAATAAAAAAAGAGCCATCTGAAGAACAGCCCCTGTTTACGTAAAGTTTGGCTTTTAAATTGGCTGTAAGGAGAAATGAAGGCATAGATGCAGCTTCAGGATGAGTTTGAGAAACGTGCAGCTTAGCTTAGTGACCTGAGAATGGAGAATGACAGGTTTGATTTCTATTCTAGTCCACGTTCTGGTTTCCTCTTCTCTCTCATGCCGTCACTGGTTCACTGAGAACACATAGTGCTACTTATTTACTTGAGAATGGACAGTGCCACCAAAATATAACAATTTTTAATGCAATAAATACAATCTTCTATTATTTCTTCAGGCAACCAGACACAGTCCTTTGGGTGCTAGCAGCTTGTTAACAGATTAATAACACAGATGATGATGAAATTTTAGCTACAACTGGCCATGGCAGCTTGTTTGTGATTTTGAGGTCTTTTTTGCACTGCTCAGGTTTCTGCTGCTCTTTATGAATTTAATTTTCTCTCTGACCGGCAGAATAGAGTTCTAAATGAGTTTTCTTCAGAACCTTGTGGGAAGATATTTCTGCTGTAACTCTATTGGAAGTGCATAGCTCAGACACAATCCCGGTCTCTCTTGTCTGGTCCTACAGTGGCCCAGTGACACAATGACTTTCTCTCAGACATGAAAGAGTGGTGTCTTTGTTTTTGCTTTGCAGGATCCACGGTAGAACTCTGATGCTGTACTTGTTAAGAGATTTAGAGGCGCTCAGCTGTGCCTTGTTTCTTCCCACACCCCAGGGGGGTGATTATCTTTGATTATCTCATGATAAGAGCCTCCTTGTCATAATTTACATCTTAATTTATGTAATTCTCCCTTTAATAATGATGTCTCTTTAACATCAATTAAAACTTTATGACACTAATTTAATGGGAACGGTGGATATTTCTCTCTGCTCCCCTTCCAGTTTTTGAAAGCGGTGCTTTAAACCAGTGTGCTCTGGAAATATCAGGGCATTTCAGAACTTGGTCTTTGGTCAATTCACACATTAGCAGCAGGGCCAGATCCAGGGTCTATAGAAAAGATAAAAGGGAAGGACTTCAAATAGCCTCTTCCGTGCTTTCATAAAGCAGCTCAGTGCTGGTGTGGAGCTGTTTGAGGAAGAGCATCTCTTTTTGAAAATACGGAAGGTTTTAGGCATGTGACACTCTAGGGGAGGGATTACCACCTCATACCCTTCTATTTACTGATCATGAAAAATGATAGAAATGAGGCTTAGGTGGAAGAACAGGCAAGTATAAGCAGAAAAACTACAAATCTGACTGATTTGTTACCAGCAGCAAGGGATTTCTGCTTAGCAGTGATGTGGAAGGAGGTGGCACAATGACCAGGACCACTACACCAGGTGCTTTACTCTCAAAGAGGTGATGGAGATGCTGTCTCTTAATTAGACTAAAGATAGCACCACCCTTTGAAGTGACAAGCTATTTCTAAAAGTCCAGTCCATTCTAAATTGTGCGTTATAGAGGATGCTTTCACACTGGACTGATTGCTCCCTTGATTTTCTGTCATAATCTTTGAGAGTCGTTCTCCTAAACTGTTTACTGGCCTCAGAAATAGCATCACATGTTCCTGACAGCTTTCTCCTCCAGACTACCCCCTGGCTCTGAATGCTTCTTCCCAGCCTGTCTCCAGGATAAGTGGGCAGAGAATGCACTCACCCCCTCTGTCATGGACCACAGCCACCATAAGATCTAGTTTCTCTTTTATGTTCCTCTTCACTTGTGCATTTTGCTCTTCCTTTTCACGTGTTATACTTTTTCCTGTCTCTTGCTGATCTACTTCACTTCTTATTGTTCTGATATCCCCTGAACTCAACCAGAGCTTTGAAGAGAGTCCAGCTTAAATTCTCCCCACCCACCCCCAGTCACAGGAAGTATTTTATGTCTCAGCAGTCAGATTTTTCTTGGAACATCAATTAGGATAATTGGCTCTATAAAGTATGGAAATATCCTGCCTGGTGGACAAGACAAGGTAAAGCAAAAGAGGCAGTGTAGTTCCTTCTCCCTTCAAAAATCCAACTTTTCCTAGTAGCCAGTAGCCAGGACAGAGCAAACAAAGCCATTGCTGCCCTGAAAGAAACACTACTGCATAATGCATGTGGTAAATTAAACAGATATTATTCATTAGATTAATATAAGTTGTGACACAGTAGGTTATGTGTGTCCTTCAAATAGCACACACTGACCCAGAACCAGAGGCTTGTGTGCAGCCACCTTACTGTATCCCAGCTCCTGCATGCTGAACTCATGAGGTTTGGACATTCAGATGTTGATTTGTTTCCCAAGTGCTCTTCATTTCTTCATGGCAGGATAGGACCTGTATGTCAGCAGGACTGAAAACTCCCAAAAGATACCAGCTATTTGTCTCCAACACAGCTTTCAGAAACTTTGATAGGAGCACTTGCACAGCAATCAGGACCTGCTCTGGCTGTTACCAAGGGCAGGGTGAGTATAACTTACACTCAGTTATCAGTGTTTGTGCAGTCCTTGCTTTACTACCATTTCAGATCCATCTGTTTAGAAGTTCTTAGCTTCCAAGATTACTGATAGATGTTTCAGCTGAATCCTGGAATGAGTACAGTGCAATGATCAACACCCATTTGGTTTTGGTCATCTTATCACTACGTTAGCTATACATAAGTTATCCAGGACCAGGTTTTGAGTTATTTGTATGCGTGTTTCCCCTATGCTTCAACACAGTAAACAGTTCTCAGAAGCATCTCTATGCTTCACTTCCCCAGTGGGGACACCAAGCTAACAGCTCTTGCCCATTCGCAGGGAGGTGGGCCGATATGTAGCTGCAGGATGAATACTGTGCACGTTGTGCAGCTCAGATGAACTGAGAAAACCCCTGAGCCAGGACTGTGGTGATACGCAGAACAACCATTTGTCAGTAATACTTAACCCTCTCGAGTGTGCTCATTTTGCTGACTTTGCTGGACTGCTCTGCTTTGTGTGCACTTAGGGTCAGGATGCTAGTTATCCAAATTATCTGCCTGTGAAGTAGCTTCATCATTCAGTTGGATCCACGCATCACATCTATTTTTGAGACAAAGGTGGCCTTATTTTTGAACTGATTTCATTTCCTCAGTGGGACTTAGGAATGGGTTTTTATACACTGACTTGTTGCGTCTTCATTTTGGGAGGTAACGTTTCAAGAGTGAGGATTTCTTAATAGCTATGACACATCCTCACAGAATTTTACCAAGCTACTACCTCAGGCCAGCCTAAACCTTAGGTGAATTTGCCTAAGATAACGTATGTAAACTAAGCATCCTTTTGAGCTTTGAAGAAGTACCCAAAGGCTCTTTGAAGAGCGTTCCAACTGCAATTACTTCTTAAATATGTTTATATATAAACGTATACTGCCCTACTATATCATAAATGAGAAAAAGACTTCAGGAGCTGAGATCAAAGGACAGGAAGAATAGTCAAATCTGACGCAGAGATGCTAGAACTGACAGTATGATAGGTAAATAGTAACCAAATGAGGCACATGGACACTCGTGCCAAAGCTGACTTATTCTGGTTGATAGGGCAATAATTTTCTGACATTTCTGGAAGTGTTCATGTGTTCAGACCCTTTCTGTGCTTTAGCCCACATGAATATTCCTCCTTGCTGAATCTACCTGTGTTACAGAAGTGAAAACGTAATCCAGCCACGCTTTTCAGCCAAGGCTTTATTGTGCCAGGTGCTATACATATGAACGTGTTCTTTACATACATACATAAGCAGCTCTTATCTCTGAATAATTTTTCTTATCAACAGAGCCGAAAGGATCTGTAAGAATCACTGTTTTGGGGACACAAGCTTTTGGCAATGGGACTTAAGAAAAGGTGTTTGGAGTCACTCAGGAGATGCTGGTAGAGCAGCACCTGGATCAGACAACAGGATCCTGGCCAGAACATGGCAAACATCTTTTTTGTTACTTTTATTTATTTATCATTTTTCTGAATCCCAGGTCTTGTTGAATCAGCAGTCATACCGCCAAAGTGATGGTAAAGTGAAGCTAATCTCTTTTTCTTCAGTCTTTATTTCTAAACTGCTGCCTGTTCCCCCCAGGTGGGTTTACAGTGAGAGCTGAGCATCTGACCTTCACCAACTCGCCTTTCCAAGTGTTCTTCCCTTTTCCTCATGCTGCTATCCTTGAGGATCTCGATGGCTCTGTCACTGGACAGGAAGGAAGTCGTCTTCTCCCTTCGACAGACATCCTTATGGCTTCGTGCACAACCAGTGCCAATTTCAGCCAAGCTCTGGGTGGCAGTGTTTGCGGCAAGGACCTTGTTTTCCACCGTATGTCTCTTCACTTGTAAGTAAGAACTCTGCTTTTGAAAATTTGGAGTGGACGTCACTGGTTACGTTCTGTATTGACATAAGATGGTCTCTGCTGCTGTCTGCATGATCTCTTTGGTCTGAGTACTTGTTCTTGCCCAGGCAGTTCCCAGGCATGGCTTGAGAGATAGGATAGGGACCATTTTCAACGGGCAGTGTGGGTGTAGTCATCGTGGCTTTGAGGAGGAGAACTTAGCTGTATGGACAGCTATAGAAAGTATAAATATCCCTTGGCCTCCAGGCCAGAGAGCTTTCTTTGGTTTAATTTATTTACTAATTTAGATCTGGCCTGCTCATATTTAATTGATTTTTTTGAGCTTCTCAGCAAGCTGTTTACCTATGTCACCTTGGTTTTCCATTTATAATCTCTCTCCTGTATGGAGACAGTTATGGCAGCATCAGGTTGACTTTTAAGAGGAGGTTGTGGTATATTGCTGTTTCGTCACTCTTCAACTTATCATAAATATATATATAAATGGACATTTGTAGAACTGGGAGTACAGCTCCGTGTGGTCACTGGCGCTCAGATGTTCAAGGTGAGATTGATGGCTAAGCCTCAGCCACAGTCAGATTTAGTGGGTGAACTGGGAACTTCGCCAAGATTTTCTGACTGCTGACATATGAAATAGTCACAGATGATGAGAACACCTCCCCTGATGATGAGTTGCAGTCTTAAAATAATAAAAATAATTTTAATTTAATTAGAGTTTAAGTCATAGTCTGGGAGTGTTTCCTTTTATGCTCATTGTGAGAGATTTCCTCCCAAATTCCCAAAGAATGGGTGGTCATGAATAGATTGTTTTTTCATGTCTTCAGCAGAATATTTCTGGCATCTAATTACATTTCTATGTTAGTTTCATGAGATATCAGGTTTGTGTATTATATTTTCTACTAAAACTAGATTCAGCATTTTATAATTTCATGGTCCCATCTCTCATGCAACAAACAGCCATACGGTAGAGAACATATAATAACTTCATGATGTATTTAATTAGAAGAAATCTTTCTATCATTCTGTTGTATTCATTCTGACCTCAAAAGGTCTTTGTAGTCTTTCATTTTGCTTTTCTTTGTTTTCTATGAGGTAAAGGTGGACAGTTCACATCACCAAACCTTATACAGAATGACCCAGATCACAACCTAAGCAATTTTTTTCTATGTGGTTATGGATTACCATCAATATTATGGCATCAGAAAGTGGTACAAGGGAGACAGGAAACTCAAGAGTCAGCTTTTGTAACTGTGAGAGACAGGGCTTTCTTGGCAACTAGATAATTGCTCTTCTGAAGTAGTTGAGGTACTAGTTCCCACTTGATTGTGATAACATCACTGTTTATATACCGAAGTAAAAATAACTTTTTTTTTTTTTGTCTTAGTAAATGGTCGTGGAACCCAAAGCATAAATGAATGAATCACTTTACAGATGAGACCAACTGCAGTAAAACACTGATGTAGCTCCCAGAGCTTATTCAGCACTCAAATATTATTAGAATGATTTGGCAGGTGAGCCAAAAACTCACTACGAGTGAATTCGAATTCAGTCAAAGACATATAAACTTAGATATCATCCTGAAGAACATGTGGTCATCATGTGGACACAAATTATGTGTCCTAGTACAGATAATTCCTCCTTGCATCAAAAGGTGGTTAAGGAGCATGTACAAGTAAGAGAGTACCATTTTTGTTCGAGTCCTGATCTACGCTTTGTCTTCCCTATAAATTTCTTGAGAGTTTTGGATAAGTCATATCAAGGGAATCGGGCACTTTTCAGCCAACCTTTCTTTCCTTTTATAATTATTAATGTATATGAGCTGGGAGTCAACCTAAGTCAAAGATAATCAGCAGTCTTGGTAGCAGAGGCAAGCATTTACCCTGCTTCCTTGAGCACCATGCACTTATCAGAGTAACCTGGGAGACAGAGCATCCTGTCTGTGCTGCTTCCAGATCCTCTCACCTGAGCAACTCCTACCAGCCAAATCACTGTCATGTTGAGGTGACTGTCAGCAGGCATCCAGGCAGCGTCCAGTGTTCAGAGCAGTGAGTCAGGGATGCCTCAGTCACAGAGGTAGTGCTCCAAAAAGGAGCTGGTGGAGGAGCAAGGTGGGAAGTGAAAGGAGCTGGAGGGGGTGAAGGATGCAAGGCAATTAGTAAAATATGACATGAGGATGAAAGGGTGGGGTAGGAAAGGAAAGGGTGAATTTTGTCCAGATGTATTTGAAGAGTGTTTGCAATAAAAAGGGAATCATTTGGGATTAGTAAAACAAAACATGACTAGGAGCAGTTGGCAGAAGTTGAGCAGACAGAAGAAGAAAGATAGGCTGGGTGACAGGAAGGTTTTCCTAACAACACAGTCTCTTGGACTCATCTCAATAAAAGGATGAAAGTACTGTTGCTTGGATTTCTTTAGTTTCTGATGAACGAAGAATTAAAAATAGCTCTGGAAGTAATGCTTCCGTAGTGCTCTCCCAGCCCGGGAGTACATGCCCTGTCAAGTCTGCAACTTGCTAGTTACTAGTTGTGCTTAGTTATGTTCCTCATCATTTGTGCTAAGTCCCTGCAGCTGGGAAGATGAGGGGCTGTGAAAACCATGGGTGAAAAATGGGATCTGGGCCTCTAAGTCCAAGCTTTAAGAACTGGAAGCACATTTGCTGACCATCAGACTGAAGTGTTAACAGCATCCTCACTTTGATATGAGCTCACTCTGTACAAGGAGATGATTTCAGGCAGTAGCAATTGAACAACTCCATCTCCTGTGCACAGTAGCCCTCTCTTGGTGCGGGTCTCTGTGCTCCCGAATGAAAAGTGTGAGTGGCTTGGGATGTTTGTGTGCTTCCCCTGAGGACTCAGAGGTGGTGACATCACTCAGAGGGTGGTGATGCACTGGAACAGGTTGCTCAAAGAGGTTGTGGATGCCCCATCAGGCTGGATGTGGCTCTGGGCAGCCTGATCTAGTGGCTGGCGACCCTGCCCATGGCAAGGAGGTTGAAACTAGATGATCTTTGAGGTCCTTTTCAGCCCAGGCCATTCTATGATTCTATGACTGGACTCCAGATCCAAAAATCTTAAAGTCGGACAGAGGATTTTGCAAGAGAAGTCCTGGTATGGCAAGGTGGGTGGGCAGAGAAATAAGCAAACAGCATCTGATGGCCCAGTTTGGGAAGGAGTTTGGACCAGATGACCTGTAGGGATGCATAACGAGCTCAACCATTCTGTGATTTACTCACACAGGAGGGTGACAGCTTGGTACACCATAGTCACCATTATCTCAGCAGCCTCAGGCTCATTTCCTGACTCCGAGGACAACCAGCAAGGCCTAGCCACAGCTAGCTTCTTAGTTTTCAAAAGATGAGGGAAGTTGCATCACTGCTACCTTTTGGGAAAGTTCCCATTTGGATTTGTCTAGGTTTGGTTGACCCAAGACCAAAGCATGGCCGGTTACAATGTGGTCAACTGAATGCTGGCACAACTGTCTTTCTTTCTCCTGTTTAATTTACCAGGGTACAACAGCGTATTGGCACGATCTTTTCCCCAAAACGTGCTTGGAAAAAATGTTTTTTGTTTTTTTTTAATTGGAGAAAAACCCTGGGAACCCATTTTTGTTGTTACAGAAAACAAGAACGTTAAGCATTTATTGACTCCGTCTTGAATTGCTTCACTCAACAACTTCCAGGGCAATGGGAATCCATTTCCAAATCTGCATTGCTGTAACAATGCCTTCTCCATGAAGTCCAGTTGAAAGTTAAACTAATGTGTCACTTAAACACTCTTTAAAGAGGGTTTTTATGTCTTTTAAAAATGTAATTGAAGCTTATAAAAGTCTTTATAAATTTATATGTGAGAAAGTTATTGAGTAGTCTGAAGAACAGCTTATGCCATGGCACAGTGCAGCATGGCTGCAGGCTAGATACGGCTGCTCCAAATGCCACCGCTATCCATATTATAGAGAAAATATGAGTCTCTATTAATATTAAAACAAATTTTCATTAAAAAATTGTCATAACATGATTAAGTGACTTTAAAAGTTTCTTCACATTATGCATAATTTTTACAAGAGGAGTGCATTAGAATAATCGGCAGCCAGACAGCACCTCGTGGCCAAGGGGACTCCAAATACTTTGCAACCTCGTGTACCAGGAGGAAGTTTGCCCCTTGTTCCCTTTCATTGGCTTTCCCTTTCTCGCTGCAGAAACCTGGGACTTGCTCAGCACCAGTCATGCCGTTTGAGCCTTTTATTGTTTCCCTCTTCTTAGTCTGCTGCGGAGGAAAAGATTAACTTCTTCTTTATAGCCTTAATTCTTAAATCTGGTCTAATATCCTCTCCTGTAGTGCATGCATTCAGTTGCTGCACACCCAGCCGTTGCTGATGGGTTAGAGTGAAAAGAATAGCATACCCCCTACCTCTGGGTCTTTGAGTCTTGAAGAGAGTTCAAATAGTTACTCTCGCTTTGCTTTTCCTTTGATATTTACTTACTGTGGTGCCTCCAGATGAGCACCCGCCTGCTGTGAAACACCCTTACTGTCACCGTTGTTTTTTATTCAATGCGTATATGCTCAGTTGCTCTCTGGTAGTGTATCCTCCCTGTGTACATGACGGGATTCACACATGGGGCAACATGTGTGCTCACTCGGCCTCATAGAACAGCCTTTCTCAGTGGCATAAGGTAGAAGGCAAATATTTAAGAGTTGGCTGTTGGGTGTTCTGTCTACCAGCGCATCAGCTTATCTTCAGAGCTTCGTCTGTGCCAGCTCACCAAAGAGAGATTTGCTTCCCAGTTTAGGACCTCTTGCCATTTATCTTACAGCTCAGAGTATTTGCAAGAAAGCTGTATCCTTCACAGGCTTATACGTATGCGACACGTGTCCTCGACCCCAGCCCTCAGCTTGGCAATTGGCTGCAATGTTCCTGCGTGCAGAGGGAGATATTTAGCATCGAGGCAGAATTTGATAGCCCTGTGCTTTGATAGCCTGCAATGAGAAGCTATCTGGATGCTTCTTACGGGCTGAATAGATTCAAGCTCTGTCTGCCAGCTGGGCACACTATAATAATCAAAGAACTATTAGTCAAAAGATTGCATTAATTTTTACGGGATTGAGTGGGCAATGAAAGTGCAGTGAAAACATGCTCAAAGTACCTGCACCCAAATTCTAAGATGCATGTTGGATGCTTCAGAACTCTACCTGATGTGGGATAAGTGGAGTGACTAAGCTGCCATCTGCAGGTCTTTGCTATGCTTACACTGCAGAGTGGTTTGATCTGCTTGCTCACCAGCCATATTCCAGCTCAGAACGCATTCCTAATTTTAGTTCTCCTTAAAATACCCGTAAACTGTAGGAGCTGGGGAGCTGATCCTAGAACGGGATGAGTTAGGAAGACAAAAGTAGCTATCTTGAAAGCTACCTTAAAAGGTGCCCTCTTAACTTGTCATTCACAACCCTTCCAGCTGCTGAGATCATCTC
This sequence comes from Numida meleagris, assembly GCF_002078875.1. Classification (NCBI taxonomy): domain Eukaryota; kingdom Metazoa; phylum Chordata; class Aves; order Galliformes; family Numididae; genus Numida; species Numida meleagris. Next base: position 108,811,531 of record NC_034411.1, read on the forward strand.
AATTCTTCTGCATTGCAAAGTCAAAAGGCCTATCCCATAATAGGCACTCACGACTGAGGACAACGGTCTCGTTAGTTTTCTGAAAATCTCTGCCTACAAAAGCTCCTTGACGATAAGGATTCCCAATACAAGGCAGACTTGAATCAAGACCTTTCTTGACAAAGATACACATCTGTTTACTGAAAGCAGATGAAATTTCAGATTCTTGGCAATTAAAGTAAAATGAACTGTCCTTGGGCCTAGCATCAAACATGTAAAGGCTTTGGTACGGCCATAGTTTGGAATTAGCCTCCACTTGGCCAACAATAAATTAGACTGTTGATCTGAACGCTTGGTGTCCTGTTTGAGGTGAGATGCTGTATTGTGTCCTGTTTTAGGAAAGGGATAAACGTAATGGATTATTACACAAACGTATCAAACAGAAAGCAGTTAGAGCTAAGCACAGCGTCTGCCTTCATACACACAGATATGGACCCTTAGGATAAGTAAGCTAATGATAAACATAAACAGGAGGGTTAATATTTGTTCTGCTTGATGTTGTTGATTGGTTTCACAAGTCCTTGGTGGGCCACCCATGCCAAACAGTTGTGCACGATGCACTCGAGCTAAATTACATAACAGTTTGTACGATTACAACTCGTAAACTGTTACTCAGACTGTAAAGTCTTATCTAGCAATCCTGCCATATTTCTAGAGCAAATTGCTTCTTAATTGAAACCTGCTTCAATATAAAAATACAGCCTTTTCAATGAGTCATCCTTTTTTTTTTTATCCTCTTACAGTTTGTAAAGGCTTCCAGCGGTTTAAAGTGAGGGTTAATTTTGCATTAAGACCATTGCCTCCTAGTTTCTTTCAAATAAAGCCAGAGGAAGTTCAGGGGAAGGCTCTTTCCTCTGATAATGAAGCTCTCCACGTTAATGATGCATGCAGGCTCCCTCAGATCCTCTGAATTAGAAATACTTGTGTGTGCGAGCACTACTCTGCTCCATTAACATTAAGGAGAGGTAGATTGGTGGCTATTTAGGGCACAGTGAAATCACTGGCTATTTAGGGCAAATGGAAATGGTGCTAATTGTGGCTGGTAATTCCATTAGTAAAGTACTTCCATTTTGGTGGCTGTTTGGCATATAGGTGAAAAACGGAGCAAAATCCTTTCAAGGGGAATGTAGTGCCAAGCTCATTATTTCCTCGTGCAAATGTTCTCTGCAGAATTGTGTTTTCCATGTTCCCTCCAATTTTTTGTGTGTGTGCTGGCGCTGTGTCTGGAATAGGGCATGTAAAAAGCAAAAACACAGTGTTCCAGGTCAGGAAAACCCCAGATATTTCAGGCCATGGGACACCAGGCAGTCTTTCTCTCCTGCTCCCTTTCCTTCCTAGGTCATGAACAAACTTCCTGATGAAAGTCAAGGAACCCAGACTGCCTTACTATAAGCCATGCAAAAGGTTTTCTTGAGAAAAGTGGTTCAAGCAGTCTAGTCAGGCTTCTCCAGCAATCATAGAATCATAGAATGGCTTGGGTGGGAAGGGACCCCAAGGATCATCAAGCTCCAACCCCCTGCCACAGGCAGAGCCAGTGAAAAGTAAAGAGCAAAACAACAAGGAGTTACGTTGCGCAGAGGATGGGTCAGGCTCTCTGTTACTTGCTGTGGCATTGTGCACCTTGGTAACTCGATAAGGCAACTCCTGATGTGCAAAATAGTTTATTGTTGCACCACACCGTGTTTGGCATGCTACTGCTGCTAAAAATGTTTTCCTGAATACCTGTGCAAGTGCTGATAACTGTGGCAGTAATGTGCTTGTTGTCATTTACTTGCTTAATTAGCAGCCTAATATCCTGGTCTAGCTAATGCCTATAAGAGGAGGTTTATTAGTAGTACGAAAGCAGTTTAAGCCTTATAAACTCCTTCCAGTCAGTTTCATTGGTCTGCCAATATTTTCTGGTTGAGTGATTCTTTGCTGATTCACACTTCCCCTGTTTCCCACTGCTGTTTCTCAGCTGATTGTTTCTGGGTAATCAGAAAGCCCTTTGCCAGTGTGACAGGCACCAGAATAGCAAAGCAAGATTGGAACTGATTTTAAAAGAGGAAAAAAACAAAATAATTTGCAGGCAACCCACCTCCAAGATGCCTGCTACTGTAATTATCGTCCCCTTAGATCCAGGGAGAGGAGGAACAAAAGACCTCCAAAAATTGCAGATACAGTAAGTCAAATTGCGAGATGACATTTGCTTTAGCATTGTCTGTCTTGGGAAAGAGGCCTGCATCCAGTCTGGAGTGCTGAGTAACGTCCTAAGATACCTAGTTTTGGGGTAATAGTCTGAGAATAAGAAATACGCCTTCAGATATGCGAAAAAGACTTTTTATTTTTAGCTCAGTGTCAGCTCAAATGCCAAAACTGACTAAGTGGACTAAAGGTGAAACGGCCAACTTGCCTCGATCTTGGAGCAGCACTTGATTCATTCATAAATCTCCTGCTTTCATCTTTATGGCAGAATCATGGCCCCAAGGTACCTTGGCAAGGCTTCTCCTCAGCTGAGAATGAGATCTGATGTCCTGGGACATTTATCTCTAGCAATTCCCCATGCACAAAATATAGAAGCAGCAGGTATGACCTTAGTTTAATGCCTAAAATTAAGAGGTGAATTCCAGCTGCTGTTATGTCACTCTTCCTACGTCTTTCATGTATCACTTGGACCTGGGTGTCATGTGCTAGTTTGACTGAAGCAATATTTTAGCACCTTCAGTCTTGAAGATTAACCATTATTTTTCTGTTGACATTCAATGAAAGTGGCATGATTCTGTTACAGAATAAGCCCATCCAGGTTGCTTTACATGTCAGCAAGGGCTTCTATGGTGTCTTCTATGGTATGAAAACAAAGACGTTCTCAGTCTTAATTCCAGAGGTAGAGCAGTAGCACAGTGTAGCTAACCAGAGCATCATTTCGACCATAGTTTCCATCAGTTTCAAGAGCTGTTGCAGGAATGCAAGATGCAGAGTACTAGAATTAAGGTCTAGGTCTCGAAGCAGTTTCTAATCAGATTGTTCTTGAGAAATCAAACTTGAAGAGACAGAGGATATTCATTGTCTGAACAATGGAAGGGTTAACTGCCTTTCATCTTTATCACAGAATCATAGAATCATTAAAGTTGGAAAAGGCCTATAAGTTCCCCAAGCCCAACGCCATCCCACCCCACCATGCCCAGTGACCATTTCCCTCAGTGTCACATCTCCATGTAAGTAAGAAGCTCCGTGTAAACGTGGAGTAAGAAGCTCAAAAATCAAGGTTAGTTTAGCATAATTGGAAAAGAAGTCCATGTGCAGGAAAAAAGATGGGAGTTTGCCCCTGAAGAAGAAACAGTGTAAGATTTTTGCCATACTCAAGACTGGTAGTTATGCCCATTCCAGCCTCAATTCATGATATCATTACTACTATTGATCTGTAGAGGAATTTTTTCCTCTGAGTGATTTAGGACTGGAAAGTACTAGTGAAAAAGGGGGTTAAGTTCTCATTTGGATGCTGAGAGCCAGCATATACTTACTACAGTATTTAAGTAAAAATAAGAACTGTAAAGGTTGCAAAATGACTAAGATGAGTAACAAAAAGTGATTATATATTTTTTTTACTCTAGAAAAGAGGCTCCAGAGATTCCCTATAATTTAACTGTGACTGACAGCAGGAATAAGACAACCACAGTCAATTACGTCGCTGACACTTTATCAAACCCGTATGGCTGGATGTGTCTCCTCCTGGATAAAGAGACTTACACACTGACATTTGACAACCCTTTGGTCAGCAAGCAGCTCCAGGTAACACAGACATTTTTTATATTTTCTACATTACATTTAGAAGAGATAATCATGCCTTCATCTTTCTGGGTGGGCAGAGAGAAAAAGAAGTGTGAAGTTCACTCAGAAAATCTCTTTATATTTATAGGCAGAGCTTAAATATGATGACCTAATCCCAAAGCCCTCAGCATTTACCTAGAGTAGAAGTAAAGTTTTGGATGTAGTAGGTTAAAGTTCAGTGTGGTGCGAAGAAATTAACAAAATTCATATTATCTTAAGACATCCTAAGGCATAGTTTTCAGAAGGTATTGTTCCTCTGTATCTTTTAAGGTGACAAAGGGAGTTGGTTTCATCCGCATTCATCATCACCTCCTACTTAATTTTACCTACTCCATTCCAGTGATGTCAATATTTATTGTTCAAAAAAAATCTGTTGCCTGTGTGGAGTACCATCCCCTTCATCCCTCTTAGAGTACACTCTGTAGAGCTCTAATCACAGAGGCAGACACATTTATTTTGGTTCCTTCTTCTCTAGTATTCGGTCACGTTTAGCAACTTCACAGCTGGGAATTACTTGCTGGTGGAACACAAGGATCTCCCTGCCCAGCCTGAGGTTGTGGTGTCCTGTGGGAAAAGGACTGGACAGCCACTCCAGTTGCTGCCTTCCTATGGTCATCACAGGAGCTGTGACTGGTATCTCGACAGCGCACTGAGGAAGCTAACCTACTTGGGTAAGTATGATGGCAGAGCTGAATCTTTTCATTTAAAGCCACCAGACACTGTGAAGCCTTAGACACAAGGTCTTGGAGTGGCCTTTCAATAAATGAGCTGTCCTTCAGTAAGCCAGTGAAATAGGTAAGTGTGTGCTCATCAGATCAGTATCCGTCTGATGCCCATTCTATCAATAACTGGAATGTGTCATTAACAGTGGCTGATGTGGCACCAGTTGAATTTGAATTGGTCTTTTGGAGAGGAAAAAGCCTTAAATTCCACTAAGGATCTCTGGTGACAGTTGGTCCCATGTCACACATATCGTTTATAAACCGCGTGCCATCTTCCCAGGATGAATCCACTGAAGGCAATAGGATTTCACTGTGTGAGGCTTTTTCCTGTGATTGTAAACTTTCAAAAGCTTCATAGACTTTTACATTTGAGAGTATCGGATTTGTACATTGGATCATGAAGTGTGGTGGTCTCTCCTTTAGAAAGTTCAGATATTTAACAACATTTATTGGAATTGCCAGTATCTCCAAATTTAATTTATTCTTTTATAATGTGGATGATTTCCATAATTCCTCTTCTCAAGTCAGTTCTTTTAAAAAGGTCTAACTTCTGCGTGCAAAAGGAAAAATAATGATTACTGCAATCAATAATGGCAGAATCTGGAATCACAAAGGCACTTCAATGAAGTGGAGTTCACTCCATGAAGCATAGCTTCTTTATTGTCATACATGGAAACTAAAGTATCAAGAGGCTGATTTTCACGGGAACAAAAAATGTCACTGATCTGATAAATTTGTTTTATGAATTGCTCTTGATTTATACTGTTAAGATGGCTTGCAAAAGGCTTTCTCATGTGGGATCTACAGGGAAACATGGCTGGAATGAAGGCAGGTAATCCACTAAGCTCGGTCTTTAGTAGCAGTGAAATAATTCAGTGTACATTTCAGGAGAAATGAGGAAGCCTTTCCCTTAACATCAGTTTGAAGGCTTACACTAGCTACATCTATCTCTGGTCCTGAGGCCAACTAGCATTGCACAGCTTGTGTCCATACAGCTTAACATTTTCTCTCTTAAAACAGGCTGGATGCACCCAGGCTTCAAATTAGGAAAGATCCCTGTCCTGTGCTAACTCCCAAATCATAATGGTCACCATCTGGGAGAGTGCATTGGTCTGGGCCAAAGCTCTGCCAGGAACTTGGCCAGCAATATAGCCTTATAGAATACTGGGAGCCAGCTCTTAGTCCCATAACTTGGCTTTATTTAGTCTACTAGTACAGCTGTTGAGCCTAACTCTGGTCCAAGATCATGTTAGATATCCACTAGAAAAAAAAATGTGTTCGTTTTGTTTTGTTTTGGTTTTGTTTTTAATTATTTCAGTTTTCTAACAGCACAGATTTGTTCCTACAAATAGGAAAGTCGGCCATTTTTCAGTTTGGATATCCTGAGCTGCACTTTCATAAGCAGAGCAGCATGGGAGAGCTCAGAAGATATTTCTTGACCTCTTACAATTGCTGAAAACAGGGCGGATGATGGACTTGGGAAGACCAGGAAAAAGCAGTCAGGCCAGCACATATTACTCTTGCATCACAGATACGTTCTTGTTCCTCATCTGCCTTCCTTTCATTTGATTCTTATTATATGAAGAGCTTGATGTTATTTCTCATTTTAGTATACAGAGAAACAATCACTCAGAACACACCAGGGAAAATTTATGGAAACACCTAACATGTATGAGTCACGCAATGAACATTTTCAGCCAGGACTAGCAGCGAGATCAATAATTCAGTGTTGGGTACCTAATACCTAACACTGTGGGGAGGGTAAAAGTGTGAAAGAAAGTGGACGGATTCCTAGCCCTGGCGTGCCATTTAATTTCTCTCCTAATCTCCTCTGCGCAGGCTGAGGGTGAGGATAATTAGCCATCAGAGCAGACTCGTGGCATGTGGCATTTCCATCACTCAGGGTCCTTAGGTGATGGTCGGATGTCTTTTCAGAGAAGTATGCTCCAGCTCTGTGAGAAGCTATTAGAATCCTCTTGGGGAGGGATTCGTGCTCCATAGGAGGTTGGAGAAGACGACCACAATAGTCCCGTCTGGCCTTGCTATCCTGCAAGTCCACGCAGCGACCCAGGGAGGACAGCACTGGAAGGTCTGGCCTTCAGAACGCTTTCCCACTGAACTCTGCGAGCTGTTTTTATTTTTTAGTTACATTTAACTATATGAAATAATTGGCCAACTAATTAATCCCGTTTACAAGCTTTGTCGGATTCTTCAGCTGTCAGTCATGCCTGAGCCCGGGGCCGGCGTTTAGTCTCAGCTCCCTCCTTCATGTGACTTGGTCTCCATGGCTACAGGCTGCATCTGCTGACACCCCACTCTCTATTTACTGCTTAATTAAGAATTTCACGCTCAGCCCTTATCTGCTGCTAAGAACAAGAACACACTGTTAAGAAACTCCAAATTTAGGCTGCTGCACAAGGAAAGCATTTCTTGTAGCCCTGCCTGTGTGGAGCCTCTTTAACTACCCTCTTGGCAACCGTGCTGCCACCCTTCAATCAAAAATCATTAAATGGGGCAGAGATAATGAGCATGTAGCATATCAAAAGGAGGATGTTTGCTCGGGCTAAGGAGGAAAAGCTGTAAGGGCCCATAAGCAGCCGCCACTTCAAAGGGAGCAGGGGCTGATAAAGAGTCATTTGTTCCTGTTTGACTTATGTAAAAGGTCTGGTATGTTGGAGGCCCGTCTCACAGACGCGGGTCCCCCCTCTCGGTGCTCGTGTGTCAGGAGCCGGGCAGCTGGGCCCAAACGGCATCAGCCCAAGCATATAATCACCCGACCCCGCGCCCACAATGGGCACTTGTAGGGGGTGGACGAGGGACAATGGGGACACAATTATTGCAGCTGCTTCGGGAGGGCCATCATTCTTCCTACAGAACGGCGCAGGCCCTCACGGGGCGGAGGGGAGAGCTCCGGCGTATTATTCATACTCTGACTTTGGGAAGCACTTCGCCGCGCCGGTGGGGTTTCGACAGCTGCTTGTGTCCCGCTTCGTTCTAATAATTGTACATTCTGTCAGGGGTCAGCTTACTTTTGACCCTCTGCCTTTGTGCCCGCTGGGACGCCTTTTAGGGCAAACGGCGGGGAAGTGGCAGGGCTGCGTTACATCCAAAATTAACGTCAGTAAATACGGATCAGATGCCAGCTCATTCACGGGCAGGCTCGCGAATTCACACAAGGGGGAAAAAAAAAAAAAAAAAAGGAGGAGAAGGGGAGGGAGGACCCTATGGAGGAGGAGATATTGTTATTCAAACGAAGCGGGCAGCTGAGTGAGGCCACCTTGGCTCATGGGCCACTCTGGCGTGTTGCACGCTCCCCCCCGTCCAAAATTGCCCGGCGACATGCAAGTGTTTCTCTTTGGGGAAGAAAAAAAAAAAAAGCCTGATACAAAAGGCAAGAAAATGTACCGTATGGAGGGGATTAAAGGAGTTAAGTTGCCTTGATGCGTTGCTTGCTCACACTTTTGTAAATGAGGCGCAGGCGTGGGACAATGCAGGAGGTGCTGAATGGGGAGAAATTGTTGTAATGGGGAGCGTTGCTGTGATGTGGGGCACCTGTGCTGAGATGCTGCTACCAAAGGTGCTTGCTGCCACCTACATACGTCACCTCTGTTAACGAGTCCCTTTAAAAATAATCTTTTCAGGCCAAGCAAAGGAATTGGCATTCAAGGAGTGAGAGCCCCATTTCCCTGCTAGTGCTGAATGAGGGGAAGTGAGGACACAGGGGCATCTTGGCCTGAGGAAACTGGGGGGAAGCCAGTCTTTTTGACACCATCAGCTTTGCTCTGACACTGCTCAGTCTTTGTAGCATCACCTTTTTTTTTTTTTTAACTCTGAGGCATCCCAGATCGTGAGAGAGGTGCTCCTCAGTGATGGGCTTTGAATTGATGTGTGGTTTCCCAGACTCTGATTCCTTGTGGCTCAGCCTTGTTCCAGGAGGACGGCCTTCGTGTGGAGCGACCACGCTGTATCAAAAAAACCCTTCTTCTAACAAGAGAGGTGGGAAGAAAAGTCACACTGTGGGACATCTGGGATATTTTTAGGAGAAATGTCCTGTGTAAATGACAATAATAACATTATGAGCTTTTTAAGTCTGTTACAAATACGAGCATATGGTACCACAGCGTGGGACTGCTCCTTCGTTAAGGTCTCTGGGCAATACTGGAATTGGCTGAAAACCAGAGAGATGTTGCTTCCTTTTTGTTCACTTTTGAAATGTTTAAACCATTTTCTTTTGGAGTAAAGCAAAGTGTTGGCTTGCTCCATCTCCACATCCCACATGGCTTCTTCTTTTTTTTTTTTTTTTTTTCTAAAATGGAAGCAATTGTCACGAGCAATACTGCGAACATCTCTGCAAGGATTGTCAAACTTTTCCTTGACCCCAAATGCATTTTTTTCCTTAGATACAGCTTTTACAGAGACACGTCACCCTGCTGACTTTGCTCGGGCTGCTCATGTGTGAGTTGTTAAGAGGGCCCGAGGCCTGATCTCGTGTTACTGCTGTGTCAGAAGCAGGTCTGCAGTTTCCGTGGTTGTTCAAAAAAGACATAATTTCATTACACTTATTGTCTTTCTAAATTCCTAGAGAATGATCTCACTTCCAGTTTGCTCCATGGGTTGTTGTAGTTGCGTCGTGTTGGAGAAAAACAGGCCCTTAAGAATGTTTGTTTCTAATATTAAAAGACAGGGAATAATTGTATTTTCTTCAGCCTTATTGCTTAGGGACAAGGGGGAATCCTAGGTGAAAGACCTGAAAATTGCATTAATATTTCTTTGAGGGGACTGATTGCGTGTGCATGAGTCTTATCTTCAAGCCTGATAAAATTCACCCCACATCCATTGTTTTGGAAGGTCAGTTGTGGAAATAAGATAAAGAAATGCCTCTGTAATCCTTTCAGGGATGGTCTTGTGTGTGATGTCTGTAGCAGGAATTTCATGGCTTCATCTCCATCACTAATCTGCTGCAAGCAGGGATCAGTCTCTACTTGCCCAAATACTTTTTTACATTGCTTCTCAGCGCAGTGTCCCCAGGATACCATCTTTCTGGGCACCTCCTCAAATGGTCCCTGGCAGAGGAAGGGCAAAATATCCTATCCCACATTCTCCAGCTTCTAGAGGTGTGTCGTACCGCGTTGTTGATTGTGGTGTCTAAAAGTTTTGATTTCCCTGTGATATATGTTAGCCCAATTGATGTTAAATAGCGCAGAGGTGCTTGTTATTTGTTAGTCAGGCTATTGGAGCCATTTATCCTGGTTTCAGCCCTTCCTAATATCCACAGGCAAAATTCCCTGTCACTGCAAAGCTGATAAAAGACCAGGTTGCTCCTCCTTCATGTTCACTCAAGGAGCCCTAAACCAGAAAAAAGTTAGTCAGGAAGGCCTGTATTTATGATTCACTGCCCAAGCATCCAGGAAGAGCTGTAATAAGGCAGAAAATTGATGAGGCTTATAAAGGTTTTATACAACTAAACCCTGGAGCCTTATAACTGCATTTTGTGAAGAGTCACCTTAATTCAATGTTTACTAATGACGTCCTTTGTCTGTATTGCCTATATCTCTTCCTGTCCTGTACAGAAACAATGATAACGTACTTGATAGCAAAACAAAACAACCAGGAGAGCTATGTCACCGTGGTCTTGGTGATTCTCAAGGCCTGTAACCTGCTTTGATCTGTTTTCAGGCAACGGAATGCAACAGGTTCATGGCCGTTGCACTTCATCCTGAATCAACATTAATAACTGTGATAGCGGCGGGGCTGGGGAGAATTCAGCCCCACATTCCTGCACTCATGTGGAGGGTGTAGATGGCCTATAATGGTTTGAGTTGTCATGCTGTGTGGTTGGATGACACTTCAAACATGAGAATTTTTTGTTCTTTTCACAGAAAATGGCTGTACCTAGTTAACCCTTAACAGTTCCTTTCTTCGCTGGGTGCAGGATCTGAACCCCTGTATGAGGTCTTTGTAGAATATTGAGCAGACTTTTTTGTCCCCTGAGGATTTAATTAGAAGAACAGCTTTTCTCTGAACAATAAAAACATCTCTAATTAGACAATTGCACTGTAGTGCTGGAAAAAAAACAAGCAAAACCTATTTATCAAAAAGTAGGATAGTGTCAGGCTTGGTTCTCTCACTTGTTCAGACACTACTGTGAATTGATGTAACACCACTGACTCCAGATTTGCTCTCCTAAAAGTGAAAGGAGAATGAAGGACACCATTAACAGTAAAAAAGGACGAAAATTGGCCCTCCAAGGCAGTCAGTTGTTTCTTAGTAGCCTCCCAATCACAGGCTGTGGCTCTGAAGGTGTGACTTTCTTTCTCTTGCTAGTCTGTGTAGCCTAGAGGAGGAGCTCTGCCAGAGAGATTGATTTCACCCGATACGTGTACCTAACATGAGTTGCCTAAGCCTACCCTGGCTCTCCTTACAGTCCAAAGAGAGAGAAAGGTCTGTAGCATATCTCGTCCCTACGGAGTATAATAATATGGATGGGTAGTTCTTTTGAGATACCTCCAGTGACACCGTGAGAATCCAGGCTGACTGACTTGTCATCGTTTCGTATTAGGTGAGACGTATGCCCTCTACGAGGGTTAATGTTGGAGGAGGTAAGTATCCATGGAAGAGTACTGTCTAAAAGCTAGATGAACTATAAGCCAAAGACTTTAAATGAGTATCTGATTGAGTGGGTGGCTACCCTGCCCGTGGCTGGGTGTTGGAACTGGATGATCTTTAGGGTCTTTTCCCACCCAAGCCATTCCCTGGTTGTATGTTCCTATGACCTTCTTGTCATTTTTCACCTTGTGGCCAACATGGTGTTGTTCATTTCGAGCACCATGTGATGATTTGGGGCAGATTGGCTTGAGTGAACGCGAGTTAGACCACAGCTACCACTGGGAGAGAAGGTGCCGCTGAGAAACAGGGCTAAGGCACCTGATTACTAATTAATCAGATATGAGAAAAACCTCATGGAATCAGTTTCTATTTAATTATGGAAGCCTCATTTGGCATAGGAGCATATGCTGCTAACTCAATCGAGTGCTTTCAACTGACATCAAATAGTAATTATCAGAAAGAATCAAGTTTTTTGATTATTCATACTAATTTATTGAACACTTAAAATTAATGAACCTCAGTTATTTTAAATTTGCTCAGCTGCACTGGGAGAAAAAGAGGGAGGTAGGGAAGGGTGATTCTCACAATTTAAAAGTACAGAGACTTGTTTAAAGATAAAATAAGTAAATTACAATACGGCATGAAATCCCATCGGTGGGTTGATACGTGTGTAGGAAAGTTCCTGGCGTGTTCTGGAACTGAGGGGAAGTTCTGACAATGGCTTTATTTATACTATTCTTCTACCCCCCAAAATTCTTCCAATGGCATTTTAGGGTCACCAGAAGGGGTTGGGCAGTGTAAAGGCGATTTATCTGTTTGGCAGAGTGTTTCTATTTTAACCCCCAATTGTTCCAGTCTGGTGACTGAAAGGAAGTGCCTTTATATGCCACTGGAGACGAAGAAGAGGTAGCCTTTCAGCTGGCTCTGAAGCAGTTTTCTTCTGCTCCTCTTAGCTTGCTTTGCATTATCCTGACCCCTCTCCTGCTGACAATATACTGGCAGAAAGGTTACAACTGTGATAATTGCTGCTGACCTCTTTTCACAGTCCAGAACACAGGGTCCCTGTCTTCAGTCTATAAAGTCTGACTAATTAAAGCATCGCTTTTAGATACCAGATTTGGTGTGGGGGGGAATCAAAACCAAACTACAAAACAAAAGCTGTAATTTGTTGCTCGATCCAGTTAATACATTATGCATTCAATGGTGTAATATTGCTTGTGTTAGTGGAACTGCTGTGGATTTATAGTGGGATAAATGAGATTCATGTTCCAGCCTAGAATTTCTGATTGTTGAATGTTTTCTTTTAGCTGTTTCTAATGAGTTGTCTTGAGACCCTCAGTATCTGCAAATTAAAATGTATTTGTTTACTCCCTTCTCAAAATACAAAAAAAAAAGACAAAACTGCATTAAAAAAAACGCACAGTTGTTCTTAAAAAAATCTTGTTGTAAGAAGTGTAAAATGTTCTCAGAAAACCATGTGTAGCAGTTCCCTTGCTGTGAATTTTTGCTGTTGTTTTGGTCAATTTTTAAGGCCGTGATGTAACTCCCTGCAACTCTCTGTGTCCAGTCACAGGAGCTGACTTAATTCAGTTCGTGCTGAAAGAGAAGGAAAGAGCCCCTTCACCTACATCAGGTGCGTGAGTCTGGGTCGGAAAGGTTTGGTCTGGGAGTAACACCATTCCCTTTTTACTACTTTTTCAGAACAATATTGCTACATTTCACTCCAGTGTTTTGTACATCTATCAACCCAACAGGGGCTCTTGGCATTCATTTAAGCATTTCATTGAGCCGTATCTACCATTGCTCGTGATAAATGTGCGATTCCGCGTTATAAAAGACCATAAACTTTTGTTAAGAAATGCCACAGAAGATCAGAAAGGTCATGGGGAATGTAAGACTACAGTGTATTTTAGTGCTCTGCAGTCATCTTAGTGTAATAGTCTGACATTACTGCACAGTTACACATCGAGTCAGACAGCATAAGACACCGGAGGTGGGGAGACCTCCAAAACTGGATCTGAGTTTCATAGCCGCCCTGCTGTTTATTAGCAACAATAATCATTTATGTAGCAATGGGGCTTAGAGATTTGTTACAGAGCATTTTCCCCCTGAACAGATAAGCAATACGCAGCCTTGAAGAGCTGACTCTGGGCTTCATTTCACTGTTTCCCTATGCTGGCAAGAGAGTTTTTCTTCTCCACAGTGCTGCTGAATGGCTTCTAGTCCACTGCATGTAGGCATGAGGTTGCCCCTGTGTTTTCAGTGATGTCTGATGAAGCTCTCCTCACGAAAAAAAACAATTTCCATCAGAGGTAGGTGCTTGCAGAGGCCTCCAGAGGGAGGCCCAGTCTGCATTAGTCTGGGACATGAGAAACTGCATGTGTGCAGGACTTCCCTGAAGGCTTTCCTTCCTCTGCTGATGGCACAGCAAGCTAAAGCAATTAATTTGTGAAGACTGGCTCATTAGTTGGCTAAAATGCAAGCACAAGTACCTACACTTTGTGAATTTTATTTCTCCCAGTGTCTTCCTGATGCTGCTGAGACTCAGAAGTTTCCCTTTGGATTAAGCTGAACATTAAAAATAAAACTTTGCAGGAGTTGCCACGTGTCCCAGTTAAGCTGGTGTTCCACCACAGCATTGCTTTTCTATGGGCTAAAAATCTTGTGAGAGTTGATTACTTATTTTTAAAAAACTTTTCATAATTTAGCATGCTCCGGGAATTCAGCGTGTTTTCTAGAGCACTGCTGAAGAAAAACGCATGAGAAGAGTTGACATTTTTTTTTTGGTAGAGTTATTTACCATTTTTATCATCTGGTTTTGCCACAAGAGAAGAGATGACTGGCTTCTATCTTTGCTTGTTCATTTTAACTTTGTGTTTGGAGTGCTCAGAGCCTTGAATGAGGTAGGTAAAAATAATCATAGAATTACAGAATGACCAAGGTTGGAAGAGATCTCTAAGATCATCCAGTCCACCCGTCCATCCACCACCAGTGTTTCCCCACTAAACCATCTTCCTTAGTACAGCATCTAAACGTTTCTTGAACACCTCCAGGGACGGTGACTCCACCACCTCCCTGGGCAGCCCATTCCAGTGCCCGAACACTCTTTCGGAGAAGAAATTTTTCCTAATGTCCAACCTGAACCTCCCCTGATGCAACTTGTGGCCATTCCCTCTCATCCGATCACTAGTTATGTGGAAGGAGCCAATCCCCACCGTGCCACAACCTCCTTTTAGGTGGTTGTAGAGAGCTATAAGGTCTCCCCTGAGCCTCCTTTCCTGCTCTTCTCCGGACTGAACCATCCCAGTTCCCTCAGCAGTTCCTCATAAGACTTGTGCTTCATACTCCTCACCATGAAGTTGTTGTTTGTGAAGCATATTCACAAATCATAAGCTAAGTGTGATGACAAACCTCGAGATTTACTTTGCTTTTCATGGATCCCAAAGAATTTGAATCTGTTTCTCAGCTATCTTCCTTCACTTTTACTCCAAAAATACAGTTTTGGGAGAGAGGTTTTTCTTTTTCCTCCTCTTGGCAACTCCCTGTGAGAATGGAAGGTACCATAGAGCAGCTAGTGTAGCTTTATCATTGACAAAAAGAGGATGGTAACGCCACAGATGCTTAACTGTCAATGAAACGGTTAACTCTCTCAGCTACTGAAAACAATAATTCTCTCTTCATATGCCCTGTTTTGTAGTTCCTTCTGATTCTGTCTTGAAGTGGTCGCACCCAGAGACATGGAAGGATGTGGAAAAAGGCTGGGGTGGCTTCAACTACAGCATCCCAGGTCCAGGAGAAGACGTCATCATCTTACCCAGTAAGGAAGGAAACAATGGTGTTTAATTTCTGTAATGGTGCTTGAGTCTTTCCACATTAGTATAGATATTTGTGTTTCAGCATGGGCTCTTTGTCACCAGGGTCCATTCTAGTGTATGCAGGACCTGATCGTGTTGGACTCTTAACTACAGTAACAAGTGTCAGTTTTGGAACAGAATAATCATTCTTCTCTGTTTACACATGCACGCAAATACACAAAGTGTTACTCATGCTGATGTTCACACTTAAGTATATTCAGGGACTTTATTTTAGG
Source organism: Numida meleagris (assembly GCF_002078875.1). NCBI lineage: Eukaryota > Metazoa > Chordata > Aves > Galliformes > Numididae > Numida > Numida meleagris. The sequence continues at coordinate 108,826,795 of NC_034411.1, forward strand.
GGCAGAATCATGGGTCATAAAGATCTCATCTCTTGGCCTACCTCTCTGTGTTCTGTGCAGGGAGGACATTCACATTTCCACAGTTGTACCACCTTCCATATTATTCTCCCGTTGCAATTCTCGGTATCAGTGATAACCTCTCGTTCCATTTGCCATGGGTGCCCCCCAGATGTTTCAATTTGTGTCTGTATTTCAGCCTCCGACTTCAGTTCCATTTAAATACTGATTTCGTTTCCATGAATGCCCTTCTGTATTCTAGCAAAGATATGATGCAGCTTGCAACAGTTGGAGGAGAAAACTTGTGATAACCTTTTTCCATAACAGCTGACCCTGATCAGATCAGGAGGTTAGACTAGATGAGTGTTTGAGGTTCCTTCCTGACTGAATTATCTTATGATCCTATGAATGCTGTGAACCTGACATACTCTTCCTCATTTGTGTGAAACCTTGTAAGTCTGTGTGCCCACCACAGTTCCACATCTGGAAATCAGGATAACACTGCTCCTTGTCTCTTACTCTTCCATGTGTTTTTGGCATATGAAATCAATGTGGAAAAAAGTTTCTGCTGTTTTGTCTTGGCATTTTGGTGGGGAGTCTCAATAGCAGTTTGGACTTAGTTATGTTGCATTAAAAATATGCCATCAGTGTACTAAAAAGCAGGCTGACAGCCTTTACACTTGTGTGTCTGGGAGCTAAATGCTGGGAAAACAGGGAGGGGAGAGAAGAGGTCTCAATGAAATGTAATCAGTTTGGACTTTCTAATTTGCTGAGATAGTTGAAAAGTCTGAAAAGACAGAAAGTCTGCTGATCTTTCTCTGTACTGCAGGGTCTGCATGTTTGCTCAGACTTTCTCTGGCCTGCTGTCTGTCCTTTAGAGCTGGAAGTTCTTTGGGGAAATGCTAGCATATACGAGGATGACTGACAATATCAGTGGTCACAAGTTGTGCCAGGTGCAGTTTAGGTTGGCTGTTAGGAAGAATTTCTTTATGGAGAATGTGGTCAGGCACTGAAATGGGGTGCCCATTACTGGAGGTATTTAAGAGAGATGTGGACACGACACTAAGGGGCGTGATTTAGTGATGGGACTCAGTAGGTCATGTTGGTGGTTGGATGTGATCATCTTGAAGGTCTCTTCCAGTAAAGATGATTCTATGATTCTGTTACTGTTGAGTTGGATTTTATTTTGTCTTCTTTATTACTCTTCCTTGCCATCAGATCTACAAAAATAACTGGGAAAAGCCCTATGCATGTAGCAAGAAATAATTCATATTCAGAAAAGATCGGTCACGCTGCCCCCTCACTCAGCTTCTTTCATGGAGACAGTTTACATTGACTTGAAGGCTGGATAAGAGATTTTTGTCTGAAACATTCCCATCCTTAAAATTTCTGTAAGTTTGACAGAATTTCAGATTTACTGAAACGCTTTGTGGAATTATTTTAATTTCAGCAAATCATTTTCATAAAAATAAAAGGCCCTAAATATTCACAAAATGAAAATATTTTCTGCTGTTTTTTTTTTTTTCTTTTCAAGGAGGGAATATTTTAATGCTTTCAAATTGAAGTCCTGGTTTATTTTGAAATACGATTTGATTTTTTAAAGCTAAAAAAGGTGTCCTCGATGGCATATTTGCCAGTCCTGTGGTGTAGAAGTCTCAGATATCCAAGGACGTTTCAGACTAGGCTAAATATCTTAATTAACTTACTATAATTGGAGCTTAGGCACTTTGTTCTCATCAGATGGCTCAGTTCAGGCACCATAAAATGCATCCTGACCCTCATTTCTCCAGACCACATTCCAGAATACCTGGAGAGGAGAGCATAACTTGCCATTAATGTATGTCTTCTAAACCATTCTGTGTAGGTCTGTATCTATTTCCCTCGTGTGTATACACAACACCATGTAAAGGCCTAGCCAGTAGGAGTCTGTTCCAGAATGGGGGATTGACCCTGATCTACAAAGCCCAAGTGTGGCACCCAAAACAGTGGACTTGCTTTTCTCTTCCAGCAACAGTACTCCACGTGTTGAACTTGCACCTGTTTGCCAGTAAGAAAGAGAGAAAATCTCCTTTCTCCCTGGTTCCTACACCACTCTCACCTCTGTTATACCTGACCCCTTAGAGCAGACATTAAACAGTGATGCAATTCCTGCGTGCTTTGCTCTCTTTCTGGTCCTCTTGCTGTGGATGAATTTTGCACTCCATTGTGTATTTCATTCTTCTTTGCTCTCAGAGAACAAGGCAGGGGAACAACAACAGATCACGTTTCAGCTTCTCGTGTATCGCATTATACCCAGATCAACAAACACTCCCACTTAGAACCCTTGACCCAAAGCATTTCAGCCTTCAGAAACCATAACTACGTGTCATAGAGGGATATGAAGAAGCACAAGAATGCCAGTGGTAGTGGAGGCCTCTGTACTGACATGAATTAATTGTGTAGAGTGTGCTCTGACAGTCACAGAAAGCAAATCGCAGTCTACACAGAGATAGGAGGTGATAAATAAAAAAGCTTGGCTGAAGGTTTGGAGTTTGATTGTTCTGATTAGATGAGGGAAGTGGAAACTGGGTGCTGAGGTTCTGGTGGCCCTTTGCTGCATTACAGATTCACTTACGAACAAATCACCTCTGTGTTTCCTGCAAATGTCAGCGTAATCCTCTTCCTAGAGTGTCTCATTTTAAGCTGCCGCCTGAGATATTGACCGTGGCCTTTGCAGCATACCACAAGGTTCTGTCTACATGACTAAGCTGTGCCTGAAGCATCGCACAGAGCTGCCCACAGCCCAGCCCAACCGATCTAGTACTGGAAATAAGGCTGCTGCATCAGCGTGCTGATATACCAGAACTAATTAGCTCTCCTGAGAGGCAAAGCTCGTTAGCTTAGGCCTGGTGCTGTGCAATGTGGCCTCACAGTCTTTGGGGTCAAAATTTAGTGCCTGAGCGGGATTAGACCGTGGGAGCTGGCAATTCTGAATTGCACTGTTCAGCTCCTCGGAGCAGGGTGCTCCACTGCGGGCAGTGAAACTGTCCCTGCTCTTCAGAGGAGCTTTACTGAGTAGAAAAACCACAACAAAGTATTTAATGGACGGAAAGAGGCAAATGATGTGTAAAAATGGTAGGACTGGGGGACAGGAGTAATCTGCGACCATCTCCCTCCTATCAGTGATAAAAAAACGCCTTGGCTTCTATTGCTAGAATTGAGACCTGTGATTAGCAGGTGTGCAGAAACCGTCTTCCCCTCCCTTCCATTTCTGGAATTGTTCTTCTGTTTTAGCCCAAGAATATCAACATGAGTATGAACACAAATTTGTCCATCACCTGAGCTCTCTTGAGAAAGAACTTCTCTATCGCTTGCCTGCCTTTTCTGATTACCCTCTCCTTGCTTCCTGCTTTCTTTCTCCTCTCCCTCCTCATTCTTTTTGGCTTGGAGATGTTGAAACGTGTACTGATGGTGGGAGTTGACAGTGTGCAGTGTCTTAAATTGGAATCATAGCCATGATTGGTATGACATGTGCACTGAGTGCCTTGCTCAAATAAAAGCACCCAAAATGTAACGAGGCAAGAAGAATTTTCAGTCCATATGTCATACCTTGCTTTGCTGCCACGGCTGTGTAGATGAGTTTCCAGTTGCAAGAAATCCAAGGTCCTTGCTCAGAATCTAGAATGAAATCATTAAGAACTGTTTAATCATGGCATTTTATGGATGTTTCCCTTCCCATTTCACAGAATGATGGCGTGTCCCTCTGGATCCCTATGCTTCCCCCCCCCCAGCAGGGCTGCCTGGAGCTTTGCCTCTCAGGAGGCTCACTGGGGAGCCTCTTCTAGCAGCTCCTAATTATCTATCTCTTCTGGAAGGAATCCACAATGATTTTCAGCTTGAAAGACAAGTCCTGGGCCTACTTCTGATATGCTCTGCATTACTGGGTCAGTCCTCCCAGCCCCGAAAGAACAGTTTTAAAATCTTCTAAAAGCAAGTAACGGGTGTTCCAGTGTTGCTTCTAGAGTGAAGAAGTGCCAGGGGGGGACTTTGGTCCTGGCCTGACACAGTGCTGAAATCTCTGAGTGAATCTGAAGAGTTGGAAATAAGGATGAATATTAAGTTCTTCTGGTTTTGCCCTGTTTGAAGACATCGGTGAATCTTAGAAGTTGTTACAGCGGAGGTGGGTTCCTCCTGCTAAATGAACTTTTAGTGCTGGAGTGCTGCAAGTCTCCTCAGTGTCTGACTCCCTCACAGGTGTAAGTGTCTTCCAGCTGGAAAACTTCGGTTGCAGGATTGCGTGCTGTTATCTCTGAAGGTTCACCCTCCAGAGCTGCAGCCATCCCACAGCGACTTCTTGCGTGCATCAAACAGGCTTGGGCAGCCTCTGCACCTCGAAAAACAAGCTGGAGGAGTTTAGTCATGCTGGTCTGGCAGCATTAGCTTCTCAAGCCTTTGGATTTTCAGGGCTTTGGCTTATGGTTTTCAGTGTGACACACTCCTGACGCAGCGCGCTCGGGGTTGGAAGGAGAACGTGTTATAATTCCAGCCGATGGAATGCTGTTTTGAAGGGTATTGGTATGATATCACGTAGCCTCTGGCAATTTCTTTTTCTTCCTCTTTTTTTTTTTTTCTTTTCAGTGGTGGAATTCACTTTGTTATTCATTTTCTGATTTTGATTTTCTTTGAACTTTTTCTGTTTGAAGAGATGAATGCTGGAGTACTGTATCTCATATAATAGCTCTTCTGTTGTGCCTGATTTCCATTCAATGGCATGCTATGGTGTTTTATAGTGCAATGCAGCTGATCAAAGGCGTTTTGTGTCAGTGCTGGAGTCATTAGCGAGTTCTCAGTGTGGTACATCTGAACATTAAGACTGTGGCATACCTGTGAGCTTTTGTGTGGGAGAAAATACATGGATAATGAAATGTAGCCCTGTTTTCAGGCTTGAACTATCATTTTCTAAAAGCGGTTGCTCACTATTATTATGTGAATGTCTTCATTGGAGAGTAGCCGCTCAGTTTTGCCATTCTGTGAAAGTAAATCTCTTGAGCTCAGTGACCGAGGGGTTATGATTTTAACCCCTTTGTAGCCATCTTCATCTAATACATGACCGAGCATATTCTGTAAGGGCTGTGTTCATCCTGAAGCCTCCCTTGAATCTGTCTTTCTCAAGCATATGAGGACCTGCTTTGCTGTGAAGGAGCCTTCTGTTGTCTCTACAGGGCAACATTTCCCCCCCCCAGAACTGCGCACCCCAGGCATCACACCCTGTGGTTCTGTTCAACTGAGGAAACCACAGTTTTGCAGGGATGTCTTGGAATGGGAGAATTTCATACAACTGCGTTTCAGGGCTCACATACAGGATGCTATAGTTACAGAGTGGACAGCATTTCCTTTAGAAAACCTTTTTTAGAAGGATGTGCAACTCAGCAAAAGATACCTGTTCGAGACAGAAACCTGACATAGAAATTGTATGCCTAGGAGCCCTTCTTTTCCTTGTAAGAATGTTTCAGTCTGTGTTTGATGAATATACTTATGGCCTTTGTCAACTGCAGCTTTTTGCCACGTTCTCGAGCTGTGATTTCACAAACTAGATGCCCGTTCTGTCTGAGAGATATCATTTTAACAACATCTTTCCCCTTATTCTCTTCTCTCTGTTTCGTATCCTCACATACTGTGCCTACCCTTCTCAGCTCTGCAGGGCATAGAACTATACCTGTCCTGTAAAGAGATTATAGACAGGAGTTTCTTCATGCCTGTGAAAATATACTGAGTACTATCGTTATGAGATTAAGGGAAAAAAATACTGCACTTGCATTTGCTCTGTAGAGACTTATTACATCGGAATGCTGTGAAAATGTCACATGCTTGAACGATGCTTCAGCCCGAGGACGCAGGGAGTTTCTTTTGAGATGGGGTGTTCTGGGGGACCAAGGATAACTGCACTGCTTGGCATGGGCTTTGAAAACAGAGCAACCGGGGTGTCCCTTGCAGATAGCCAGAGAGAAATAAGGAGAAAAAAATGGAAAGGAAGAGGTGGGAAAACTGATGTACAGGGGCAGAATAGGACTGTGCATGAAGAAAGGATGAGCAAACCTGTAAGCAGACCCAGGTCCCCAAAGAATGCAGTAGTTCCCTCTCCCCACACACCTGTGGCACATCAGGACTGCAAAACCAAAGAACCTGGACATGCTAGTATTGAAACAACGTGCTCATATTGTTGCAGTCCCCTGGTGCGTCTACTTTCTGTAGTTTTATGTTTCCTGCAGATGGTCTGAGAAGAGTTAATAAACCTTCGCACTAAATGGCTCAAGTCAACCTTTAGCTGCATGTTTCCAGGAGAAGACTTTCCTTGCGCTTCCTATTGCGTGGTCATTTCTGTTTTTATACAAAGAAGGTGCTAATGGCATTGGCAGGAGCAGAACTGTTAACATCTGATTCACTTCTGAAGGCACTGCATGTCATTCCTACCATTTTCAACAAGAGTTTCAAGTGGCCCCATTCTCACTTCTTTGTGAAAGCCCATTGGAAAATGTGTGCTCCTTAGTCCCTTCTGTTTTGTGTAGCTGTGCCTCTCAATACATGCGCATGATATCAAGGAAGGCCACAGGAAATCTCTGGGTAGGATTTGGCAGCTGCCATTATGTTGACAATACACATTTTCTGCAAGTTATTTTTATGAAGGCCACAATTAGATCCTACAGGGGACTTCAGCTCCACATAAAGACTCTGAATGGCAGCATCTCAGTGAGCCCTTCTCCTCCTCCAGGGGTATCTGCTGTCTCTGAGATGCACCATTCCAGGAAGCTGCTGCTCTTGTTGATAATGAAAGGATCTGAACGCTGTAATTTAAGGGTCTGAGGTTGTTTCCAGTGCAATCAGCTGAGAACTTCCCAGCAACATTAAAGAACATTAGATGTGCCCTGAGGGGGGAATTCACCTCTGTGTGGTGGGCTACCATTGAAATACATGCTGTCTAAGCCCTACTCATGACCTACAGTGAAAGCTTAAGTGGCATTTGGATGGCTCACAGACTGTGAATTTGCACGTTTTGGGGGGCAGCAGTGACGTCATTGTGCTCAGTCAGTGGCAGTCCAAAATTGCCAGAAATAAGCTAGCTTAGGAAATCATAAATTGATCTCTGGTGATATCCAGTGCTGTAATGTACTTTCAGTATCAGCTTGGTCAAAGTGGGGATCGAGGAATTGGAAGTAGGATCAGAAGAGACTCATGTTCCTTGCGTTGTCCTCAAGTAGACAAGGGAATGGTGCTTCCCCTGGTTTCTGTCAACCAATTAATTAATAGGGAATGCAGTATCTTTTCACTTCATTCATTCTTGTTCTTCACCATATCACGAGGGAAAAATATTTTCTGGACAGCTTAACTTGTTCCTGTTTCATTGCATTAGGTGATTTATTTTCATAAACAGAAGCAGACTCACCCAGTAAGATTGTCATGTCTCCAACTTGCTGCCATTTGTATGCATTCCTAATGTTCAAATGTGACATTTGATTAGACTTAAGCATGCAAATATAAATTTAATATTATAAATATTATGTTATCATTTGTTTATCAGATTAAAGTCATGCCATGGAGCCTCAGTTGTAGATGAAGCTCTGGCTGTGGATGTGGCACAAATGCACGAACCCTGCTCCAGTGGTTCTAAGCCAAAATTTAAATAATCTAATCTCCAGAAAAGCAAACCTTTCAAGCTTCTCGACTTCCATGCTTATATTCCAAATAACTTTGTTTTTCAGACCGCACCATCCTGGTGGACACAGATCTTCCTCCTCTAAGAGGTCTCTACATCCTTGGGACTCTTGAGTTCCCCACCAACTCCAGCAATGTCCTGAGTGCAGCCTGTATTGTGGTGGTGGGAGGTACACTGAACGCGGGTAAGTGAACAGCATGTCTTGGGTTGCCTGGGGTTTTATTTCTACTCTTGATGGACAAAGAAAGAAGGAAACCTTCTGGTTTAGAAGTCATTCTGTTACCTCTTTTCTCAGGTAATAGCGATAGGACAAGAGTTAATGGCTTTAAGTTGTACCAGGGGAGATTCATGTTGGATATTAGGAAACATTTACTTTCAGAAAAAATGGGTGGGCATTGGCACAGGCTGCCCAGGCAGTGGTAGGGTCACCATCCTGGGGGTGTTCAGGAACCGTGGAGATGTGGCACTGAGGGACGTGGTCAGTGGGCATGATGAGAGTGGGCTGGAGTTGAACTTGATGATCTTAGAGGTTTTTTCCAACCTTAATGATTCTATTATTCTACTGCTGCATAACTGTCTGGGTGTTTGCAGTGTGGACCTTCCGAATCCACATTAACTACACAAGGATTATCTGCTGTCCTTTCTCAACTGAAGTCAGTAGCAAAACTTCTCCTGACTTCATGGTGGTTGAGATTTCATCTGGTGCGTGTGCTCCCTACTTCATGTGGGGCTGCTTCGTAAGATAGTAATTCCTCAGGGCAGGATCTTGTTCAGTGTTCAAGCAGTTCTTGGTGTCTGTGGGCACTAGTGAGGCACTTAATTGTTGTAACAGAGATATTCAAAGCCAACACAAGCAAAAAGTGGAAAAGCATTTTGTCTGAAAATCTTGCCATGTCATACATTTGGCACAGCTGGTTTGAGAGCATTTGTTCCTCTCAACCCACTGTACAGGTGAGGTGCTACCTGGCTCCTAATTCTAGTGCTTTCAGAGTCCCCAGTATCACTGGGGGCTGTTCCACGTTATTTGCAATGGACAGGTCAGTGTTTTTCTGCACAGAAGTAATTATGTAGTTCCCTTTAAATATCAAGGTTCCTAAAGCCGGGCATTGTATTTAATTACAGGAATCCTTAGGACGCTGGGATCACATTGGTGATCGCTGTCTGACCTTTCTCAAGATTGGTTTCATGAACTTTAAAAAGATAATTTGTTTGTGAACTCCAGTATTTGTTTGTTGTTAATCTCAAGGGACTGTTTAGTTAATACAGCAGTAGCCAAAAGAGTTATTTTTGCTGCCTCGTGTTTTCTGTTGTAAAAAAATAAAAATGGTTTGAAAGCTAAATCTGGGAGGTTAATGTATCTATATACTTATAAGACTCTCAGTCGTTTCTGGGTTCTACTCCGTGGTATTTTAAATGTGGTTTCATATTAGTTTTAAGAAAAAGCATGTGTTCGTTGCTAAAAAGCTTATTAAAAAACATTGAGGCACTTAGCTGCGCCAAGTCCCCTCGAGCATATCTGTGGCTAGTCATGACATTAAAAGCCAAACAGATATTTGCAGCTGTTGAATCATGGTCTAACTTCTTCTGGAGAGATGCCCTTGCTCCAGTTTGAGCTGTGAAGATGATAGGTGGGTAGAAACTTCAAGTTTCCAACATCTTTCACTGGCTTCTATGCTTGCTTCTAAAATAGAGATTGCATGTGTTTTCCCTTCCTCTTTCTCTTCCCGTGTGTTCAAGGCCTAAAGGTAGCTTCTTGGAGCCCATCTGTCCAATCCTGGCTGTTCCACGCCTGAAGGCAGGTTTTGAAGCCCATCTGTCCAATTCTACCCCACCCTAAAGAAATCTCAACACAAAGTACATAACGAGACACTTTAGTAAACAAATTTAATAGATGTGGACATCAACACTCAACATTGCCTGAGCAGGATCTGAGGTTGACATCATGTGATCCAATTCCCCAGGTCCTCCCTGTTGTGTAACATCTCCGTGCCCTGTTTTTGGCATAACAATCTTTGGCCATGTTGTTGCTGCAAATCCGGTGGCCCGCGCCAAACCAACGCTTTCTGGCAGTCCTGAGTATTTTGTTCACCTCAGCTGCTGGAGAATGATGATAAGCACTGGAAACACAACTTAGTTGTACTTTGGTACCCTTAAGAGCACTTGGCATCTTACTTTCAGGTAAAAATAAACTGAGTCAAATGGTTAAGATGATGACGATTCCTTATGATGATAAGGAATTCACTGACATTTGCAATATGTAACAAAGGAAAAATTAGTGTAAAAGTAGAGTTTTTGAAACATCAACCAGTTCCAAATTAATTTTCCTTAAACACTAATTCGCGGCGAAACTGAGATGGGAAAATACAGCAAAAGCCAGGAGAACAAAACTCTTGGGACGCCTTTGATCTCGGAGGGTCTGTCATTAGTTCTTCAACACGTGGCATAATCTGTGGTCAGTGTCAACTATGATCAACAGAACCGCAGTGATCTTTGAGATGATTCATGCACTGGAAAGGATTGAAAAACCTCTGTCAGAGCCCTCAGACAAACAAGAAGTAAGGTGTGGGTCTATCCACAAAGTAATTTCTTGGAGTGATCCTAGCCCTTCAGCACTGTTGGACTCAGAGTGATCTGATGATGATATTAGCGGTAACAGTCTAGAAGTACCATTTATTTTTACCCCTCTGAACTGGCGTGCCTTAAAAAACATGATTATTTTTCCAACTGATAACAGAAGAGATGCAGATTCAGAGAGATTAAGTGATTTGCTAAATATCATCAGTGCACAACATCAGAAGAAGAAAGGAAATGCTGAGCTCAACGGTCCAGAGGTTCTTTTTTGGTTCTATGCTGGCATGATTGCATTCATTTTAACCCACGTCAGCAATAAAGCACAGACAGCAGGCATAGAAAGTGCTCTCTTCCTCTGCTGAACAAAGCCCTCTGCTCTTGATAAGGCTGCAGGAAATGCTGGGGAACCTTCTGTACGCATTGATCTGTTGGGTTCATCCTGATTTCTGCCGTGCTCACCCAGGTTATTTGTAGAACTCACTAAGTAATTATCCAGATAGGATTTCTCTTTTCAGTCTCAGTGTGTCACATTCTTTTTTTGCATATCTCATGATGGCTGCTTGTCAGTCTTTTCACTCATTTGAGGCAAGAGGCCTCATGGCTCATTACCTCATGGCTCAATTGTCTGCAGATGAAACATTTATGATATCTCTTACCTTGCTTGTGAAAAGAGCACTCTATCTCTTCCAACCTAAACCCATCAATGATATGATTCTATGGTTTTTTGTGTGTGTTCTTAGTTTTTAAAAACTATTAAGTATCCCCAAATTAAATTCCCAAAGGATAACAGTGCCTCATGAGTTGACCATGTGTTAATCATGATTAACGCTCAGCCTTGTAAGGACAACTGAGTCTTACCAAAGGACTTTCTTCTTCCAGCTTCTCCACTACCTCCTTTCTGTGGGTCCCATATTCTTTGGCGGTGAGCTCAGAGTCCCATCTAGCGGTCCCATTACATCCCTGTGCAGCTACACAACTTCCACTGAACACGGGATACTGTGGATGTGCTGTGTGAAGTTTTTCATCCCAGATAACAGAAAAAGCATTATGAAAACTTCATTGCACCATCTGCATCTCCTTCATTTCGTCTCTCAGCTTTCATCTGTTTGTTCCTTGCCCTTTCCAAGCCATTGGTTTCTTTTAACTCATAGTATCAATCTGGGGCAGGCATTTGCTTTACATGCTTGAGGCACTCACATTTAGGTGTTACATGTGGACGTCAGTCTGTGAGCTACATGCTTCTGTGGCACTGCTCGATATGGTTATCTAGATTAAAATACAACCTAAGCTGCACTGTCTGATCTTTGCTATCTCACATGCTCAGAGAACAAGGATTCACCAACATGAAGAAACTACAACGTAGTTCATTGAATCGTGGAATCATTAGAATGGGAAGGGACCTTCTGAGACCGTCTGGTCCCACTCCCTGCAATGAACAGGGACACCTACAGCTCCAGCAGGTGCTCAGAGCCCCATGCAGCCTGACCTTGGGTTTCTGCAGGGACAGGGCATGTGAATCTCCCTGGGAACACAGTTCAGATGCCTAAATATAGGGACTTTGAATCACTTAGGGCACACTCAGGTGTCCCATGTGGCTCTGTTTTCTCATTGATCCATGTCTCCTACCTGTCGTCCTCACACAGTGGGTTTGGGGTGTCTAGGGCTCTCAAATGGCATCAGATACCTGTATTTTGGCAGCTGAATCTCATCCTACATCTCACTTATTCTTCAAACATTCATCTCTCGCTTCTGGCTGCTGGCTGCAGCTCTCCTTGTCTGCCTCTTGTCTCTTCTGTTTGCTTGGCAGCAGCAGCTATAAGTGGCAACAATATGATAGCTCCCTATTTACAGCTGCCTTGCAGAGCGTAGCCTGGACATCTGAACAAATGGCTTGTGAAGGATAACCAACACTATGCACTGACCACGAATGAACATACTACAGGTCTTCTGGTGACAATGCACCACTGTTTTCAAAATAACTGGTCAGGCAGAGTCCAAGATGTTTTAGATTCGGGAAGCACAGAGCTTCTATTGGAGAAGGTCTCAGCAAGATGCTTAGCAAAGTCTATCTACGGATAGAAGGGAGGGAGCCTTATCTCAGAGAATTCCTTGCTCTTATATGCAACAGCTGTTGCAGAGTGTTATGTTGTAAATAAAAGAAAGGTTAGAAGACAGGAAACACCCACTATTCTAAGAAAGAGTTGAATGGGATTTGCTATGGAAAAACAGAGAAAAAAAGCCATTAAAAGTTATCAAGAAGAACATCTGGAATCAGAGTGAAAAACGAAAACAATGGAAAATTCTTTTGAAATGCAACAGAAAACTAAATCCGGAGTAAGTGAAAATCTGGATAGAAAATATATACCCTTCACTCTCTTCTCCCCTTTTTCCCCCCCTATTTTCATATAATATAAACGGTATTTTTATATATTGCGCCAGTTTTCTCCGGAGGAGCATCAATTTAGACCCTCTTTGTGGAAGCGCACGCACCCGCAGTGAAGCTGTGTGATACGACATCAAGCATCAGGGGGAGCAGGAAGGCACTCAGTCACCGCGTGGTGCCCGTGCAGGAAGCCCAGCTCCCAGGCATCAACACGCTGACCCCCGTCTGCACCAAAGAAGTGGACAAAATGTTCCTCGGGAGCTCTGTCCAGGCTGGCATAGCCATGCCAAATCTGGGCAGATGAGCAAACTTCACATTCCAGCTGCGAAAAGATGTGTGTTTGAAAAGGTCCTGCCTACTTCCAGCACGCGCTGGCATTATTCCCTCCTAAACTTTTCTCACCAAACAGTTCTGCTGGCTTCTGGTCGCAATTACCCTTTTCTCACCTCTCTGCCAGCTGTGCTTTATCATCTCACCTTATGATCAACCAGGCTGCTTGTAGCAGGGGAATGGAATGGGATCCATTTCTGTGCGTCTGATGTGCAGGATGGGTAATTTGAGAGCTTGATGTGACTTTATGTAAGGCTTGCTCACCACAATAAAGCGGTGCAAGGAACTTGAAGTTCTCACATCCAGAGTTCAAAGACAGCACTTAAACCCAGATCCTTCACATGTGTGTTGCAGAGATGACGATTCCCGTGTCTATAGCAGCTTAGTCATTTTACCAAAGCGACTTATTACAAAAGCTGTGATTTCATGTGACAGTTATTTCACATGATCATGAAAGTTATCCTGCCCAGTGACTTTTGTGCATTAACTGCTTCGGATTTTCCTTTGAGTAAGCTGAAGGAGCTTTTCAAGATCTGTTTTATTACGTTTTGAACGTTCTTCACTTTCTCCCCTATATTCTTCACTTCCAAATGATTGCTGTGTTGGCTGGTCCTCTTTTTTTCCCCATGTGTGGCAACTTACCTGCATACTTCAGTCCCTTGATACACGTTTGGGGCACCGACAAATTGTCGTATACCACAGTGCTTGCAGGACCATACAGACCCACTTGAGTTAAAGGTCCTATTTCAGTCACTCAGCCTGGAAATTAATGTGTGCCATATTCTTGTTGTACCCGTGTAGTTTGTTAATCAGAAAGTTTTGTGCTACCAAGTCAAATGCCTTGGGGAAGCCAATTATATCATATCAAAGCAATTATCTTTATCAACTAAACCTGTAGTCTCATGAGAAGGTGATAACAAGGAAGTTTCACAGGACCTATTTTCTATAAAGCCATGTTGATTGGCATTAATTATATCATCCACCTTTAATGATTTATTAATTGTGTTCAGAGTTGGACATTCCATTTTTATTTTTATTTTTTTCCCCTAGAATCAGTGTCAAGTTGACAGGGCTGTAATTACCTGGGGCTCTTACTTTTATCTTTCTTTGAAATATTGGCACAATATTAGCTGTCTTCAAGTGCTCTGAAACATTGTCAGTGATCCAAACTTACTGAAAAGTCCACCTTAGTAGTTCAGTGAGTTTCCAGGCCAACTCTTTTGTAGCCCTTACGTTCAAGTTACTTACACTCATTGACTTAAAACTATTAAACTACTAATGGAAATAAGCAATGTTAGGATTATTTTTGTTCTAAATATATAGAAAGCAAGTCAATTTTTTCTAGTCATAGACACCTCCTGCATTCTTTTATGTAGTGTACTGTTTACAGTTTCCAGGCAACTAATCGTGGAACAGGCAACAACCTGGAACAGGTTGCCCAAGGAGGTTGTGAATGCCCCATCCCTGGAGGCATTCCAGGCCAGGCTGGATGTGGCTCTGGGCAGCCTGGTCTAGTGGCTGGCAACCCTGCACGCAGCAGGGGGGTTGAAACTCGATGATCTTTGAGGTCCTTTTCAGCCCAGGCCATTCTATGATCCTATGATCATTCCTATGAACATCATCTTCGATTTTTGGGTTTCTTTTCTTAGGATTTAATAACGATGATGAGTAATCATGAATATTTTTATTATAGCTGCTTTGTTTCTCACACTGATTTGAGAGAGCAGATTTTAACGAGGGCAACATTCCCTAAAATATTGCCATGCCTTTTTAGGATAAAAAAAAATCACACATTTTAGCTAAATGTAGATATATTTCTTTTTAAAGAGTCATAATTTCCAATTCAAGCCTTAAATGTTCACATTTCCAGTCATTTCTCAATGATTGTTAAGCCTGGAAGCCTACTTAAAAATTGTTTTAAAATCGAGCTGAGAGTTGAATATATCACATCGCCATTTTTAATTGACTTAATTAGAAAAAACTTTAAGCTCTTCGTAACCAGCAGTAAAATAATAACACTAGTGATAACATGAATAATAATTCATAATGATAAAAATGTCCCAGTTGAAAGGGCTGTCATTATGATTAGGAAAAGGTAATTGTGAAGAACGAACTTTGTAACGCCGGCATTCAGTTCCCTAAATATTTTCGTTGAGTCTTTCTTGGGTCATCATCGTAGCTGATAACTTCATCGCTGAGGAGCGGGGAAGGTATGTTCAGGGGGAGTATTTCAAATTGCATCTTGCTGTGAGGGTGAAGCCAGGAAAACAATCCCCCTGGGTACAAAAATAGACATAAACTTCTACGTAACTCTTCTGCGGCTCTGGCTGGATGTTTGTTTAACCTAGTGCATCGGTGGTAGAAGTCCTTGTCGCGTGTTTTCCCTTCTGAAACTGGTATTTGTCTATGGGAGTTATGGGAGTTTAAACATGAAAGTAAAAGATGAGTTGGACGGATGATGGGCACTGTAAGTCTGAGTTCCCTCCCTGTCCCCAGAGCAGAAACAAGCTCACTGGGATGAGATCTGCTAGATGGGGAGCGTGCGAGTCTTGCACTATTGGTCTTTTATCCTTACAAAACTGCGCAGAGAATTTAAATGCCCACAGATATCAGTCAGATGGTGCTGGGGAACTGAGAATTTATTGATTGATTTCACTTCATTTAAAAACACTCTTTAAAAGGAATGTTTCTTTAGGATACAAAATCAGCTATCTTTTCCAAACTAGTAATTTTTAAATATTAAAAGAACATGACAGGCCAGCTAATTTTGTACAGATATGTATATATTTTTTAGTTCTACATCTGCTGCAGTTTTCTGTTGCATAATTGATTTAATCTCTAATTTTAAAGGAATGCTGAACTCTTTTACTGGACTCCGCATACATTTCTCCAGGGCAAAAGCTGTCCTACTTTTTCCTCCCTAGTATCTGTTTAATGTTGGGCCATTTTCTTCTGAAACTGTAAACTACCCTTGGTGAAATAAATGAAGTCACAGTTGGAATACAGTTTACTGTACAGACTTATCACAAGATAAGAGCAACATCACACACACCAAAACTTCTTGGGTATTTTCTTTTCCCCTCTGCTAATAAAATCTTTCAATTGGTTTGAAGGGCTGTTTTTACCCACCCTGGCTGAAGAATGGGAGCAGTTATCTTGGAATTGGTGAAATTTTAAATGAGCAGAAAGGGAAAGATGGGTGGGGGAAAGAAATGTTCAGTGGTTAGAGAGATGAATGAGAACCTCCTGTCTTTACACACTCATTGCTTGACCTTGGACAAACCCTTCTGGGACTCTAAATTTAGATCCAGCTCTCCATTCCCTCTTAATTTAGGTACTTAACTGAAATGTCTGAGTTTGGAGCAGTCTCTCCAGGCTGCCTACCAGGTCAGTGGTGAGGCAGCCACTTCCAGGGGGCAGTCAGGCCATATAGTATGCGTGTGAGTCACCCAGTGAAGGGACTTTTCTTCCCTCTGTTGACTCCAAGGAAAGCTGGGGGCATACATGCTCCTAGGTTAAAGGGTGTGGGCAAAATATTTCCGCATAGACAGGACTAGCATTCCCCATGTTCAGCTTAGCTCCAAGTGGGACCTCTGGCTGGGAGCAAGGTGTATGGGAACCATTTCCACGAGACAAGAGGGAGCACCATTTCAGCATCACAGAACCATTGATACCTCTGTGGTGGATTGTTGCCCTTTTCTCTTTATTTCAGGTTCTTTTCACCATCCTCTGGAAAGGGATTCAAAGCTGCTGATCCTTCTTCGGGCATCTGAAGGGATTTACTGTGATCATCTGGAGGAAATAAATGTCCAACCAGGGACTATTGGTATGAGACATGGGTTTAACTTTCTATAGGATAACAATCTTAGGCAATTGCCAAATCTACTGTTGTTGAGACTACTACTATGCCATACAGAGAAAAAGCATCTCACAAAGGTACATACATTCTTTTGAGAAAAACTTTTACCAGGTCACTTCCTGGAGTTTCTGTGGAGTTTTTGTTTGGACAGTAAGCAACAAGATGTCCAATTCAGAGGTCTTTACATGAGAAATGAGGGAGCACTTGAAAGAACTCACACATATGCACAAAGGTTTGGTCTTGACTTGCCGGTAGTTAGGTTCTAAGGTAAAGTAGCCTTCTGGAATGGAGAGAAATGTGTACTGGCAGAGGGTACTTTCAACTCACTTATCTTTCATCTCTCTTAGGATGAGACAGATTGCCCTCAGAGCCTAGGCTGATGCGCTTAAACTTACATTATTCATTTTTAAATTATTGACTTAAGTGAGATGAATTACATCCAGGAGATACTGGCTACAAATACACACATCTAAATACTTCTAAACATTGGGACCCATAGGATTGACAGACAAAGGTCTGTGTTCAGATGTTGCATCTCCATATATGATTAAAGAAATATTATCTGGTTTTGGTCTACATGTTTTACACAATACTAGAATATTGAAAGGCTTCATTCATTGGTGGACTTTTGTAGAAATTCAATTCCATTATCAACAGAAATTCCCAGGATCTAGATTTGTAGAATATTACAGCAATTTGGAGAAAAATGAATAATCAAACAATCAAAACCCACAGTCTGCATGTGATAGTGACAGTAAGAAAATGTTGCACACACCGATCAGGAAATGAAAAACCTAGCAAACAAGTAAGTGGAATGTTTGGAAGGCAAGGCAGAAACTTAACTGACAGAGGAAATTAATTCTGAGGGGTTTTTTAAGCCCTAAAAACCTAAGGAAGTGAAGTTTAGCTGTGGCTAACAATATGACTTTTAGGGCATCATTTTAGGGGTGAGCAAAGCAGACAGATACATTGCTGCAGTTTAGCGTGTTATCGTGAATCAAATAAGACTTCATAGCTGTCCATCCTACCGTCTTAAACCACAGCAAATGCAAGGTCCCAGGAATTATTTCTTTGTGGGATAATCTGAGTTGCGTTACCAATACTTGCCACTGTCTTCTTTAGGACGGCCATGACCTGGACTGTAGTGACTTAGTGGGCATGGTGGTCTTGGGTTGACAGTTGGACTAGGTGATCACTGTGGTCTCTTCCAGCCTTAATGATTCTATGATTCTGTGACATAATATGTCATAAAAAAGTTGTCCAAGAGGGACACGAACCCAAGCACTAAAATGGAGGCCAGCAAACACTTGAAGCACAACTCTTCTGAAGAGTTAGCATTAGAGGTGCAGAATGAATCTTGTTCTTATTCAGACAGAAAGATCAGCAAATTGAAACAAAATTTCAATGCAGAAAGCTAGAACGTTTTCATGCTTGAAACAATTAATCTATATGAAAAATTAGCTTTTTTTTTTTGCTTATTTGAGGAGATTTTATTTAATTTTTGAATGTAGGTAAATTTGTCTGCCATCCCAGTTTGAGTCAATGGGTCTTCTATGGCATGAGCCCCTTTCTTGGCCTTATGTGTAACAGTCGTTTTTAAAGTCAATTATTTATTTCTGCTTTACTTTCTGTTTCAAGTTATGTGCTGTTCATAGACTTTTCGTAAAATATAGGAAAATGCTTTAAACATAGAGAGGTTTCAATATATTTAGTTACTCGGTACTTCCTAACTTTTGTTCTCCTGTTTTTTTCTAGGGGTTTATGGGAAGGTGCAAATTTATAGCTCTTATCCTGGGAAGTCTTGGACACATCTTGGAGCTAGTGTTGCTCCTGGCAATGAAAGGTGATATTTTGCCCAAGTATGGCTCCAAATATGAAGTGAAAGTTCCCATTTCTGTGGCTTATACTAATATTTCTCTTTTCCTTTGTGATAGACACTATTCAAACTATGTCTAGGTAGAAGAACAGTTATGGGACACCTTGCACGAAAATTATACAATTTTTAGATTCAATTCTAAAGGAGAACAAAGCTAAGATTTTTTTCTTCCCTCTGTCCTTTCTTCTTTGCTTCTTTCTGTCCTTCCATCCTTCTTCTGTCTCTTCCCTCTCTCTTTCCCTTCTTCCCTCTCTCCCTCTGCTTTTTTCTTTCTTTTTAGATGAAATCCTCAGTGGCTGATATCTTGGTGATTAGGATGTTCATTTTGGTTTGCGACTTACATATGTATTTCATCTCTGAATTAAGTAAAACTGAGGAATCAGTACTTTAATAAGTGTTGTCCGCAAGTAAACATCATAATTTCTCCTATTAGAGAAATCTTTTTGGTATAAGTAGTGAATTAGGTCAGAGAATATAAGGTTGCCTGTACAGCCTGAGGAGTAAGGTATTTGATGCTTTCAAGATATAGACACATTCACTTGGCCAATATAGTTTTGATTTCTACCTTCTCTCTCCCATTGCTGCACCTCCATAATGTTTTGTAGCTGCAGCAACAGACCCAACTGCATGGGCCTGTGACTTCGGTATGGAGACTTAGTGGAAGCCACGTCTTACAGCTGATTAAGTGGAGCTACCACATCTGCTTGTTAGGTGAATATGTCTGCTGGCTGAAGTTCAGGCTTTTGACCTGAGCCGGGGAATGTGTTTGTGTAAGGATCTCCCCTGTAAGTGCCTTGACCACTCGCTATTAGCCACGTAGCATGGCCAAGCACCTCTCCCTCTGGAATTTTTATTCACGACTTTCTTACATGAAATTTTCATCACCTTTTTCATTAACTCTTCCAAATGCTTAATTTTAAACTGAAATATATGCAGTCAAAGGAAAATATCTAACAATTAAGCTTAGTAAAGACTCATTGGAAGATATCCCATCTAGGTAAGAAATATCAGCATTTCGGAAGGAATTATTTGTAAACTCATTGTGAATATGGACAACGGAGGCACACAAACCTCAAAAACAGAATAAGTTTGTTGCAAGCTCTCACAGACTTCAATGTCTAGTATAAATTAAAGTTGTCATATAGTTAGTGGAGAGACAGATGCTTCCATATACTTCCAGATGCTGATTCAAGCTATGGTACATCAGAATCACCCTCTGGAAATTCTTCTTCCCTGATTTTAATGGGAAGTTAGGACCAGTAGATTCTTGACTGAAGCACACCAGTTAAATATTTGGATGAAATGGATCCAAGCTAGTCCTAGCTTGCTGCCCAAATGTTTTATATGAAGTGCCATGAGGTGCTGAGATACAAGCATTTGGAGTTCATTCACCTACCTTAAATATGGCACAATAGTTGTTTCCATTATTAAAGAGAGGGAAGGAGAGGAGAGGAGAGGAGAGGAGAGGAGAGGAGAGGAGAGGAGAGGAGAAGCAATTTATCATGAAAAGTCTTGGCCAAAAATATTTTTTTTCAGAACCTACTAATAACTAGGTAAGAGTTAATGTGGTTAGGTACAGGAAATGGGCAATTTGGTGCTAGAATAGCTGAAGGAAGTGGCTTTTTCTTGACTGAGAGAAGATGTTGCATATATTTTCCAGTGTGAGTTGACACATGAGTCGGGGAAGGATTTATGCTTTCAAAAATACATTTTTTATTTACAGTGAAAACCTAAATTAATATTTGAAAAAATCGGCTTGTTAGGTGATGTCTCATACAAACTATGCATTCTTTTGCTTACGGACTCCTCTTATACTTCTTTGAATTACAAGAGTCAAAAGCATTAAGTGGGTCCAGAAGCAGTGAAGTATTGGTATAGCAGTATTATTATTGGATTGTATGACTGGGGCTGGACTTAAATGTCAAAAATCTCATATATATGCCACAATTTGTGTTACTCTGTTTTGTTTTGTTTCCTTCTTGCCAGTGCAATTATCCTTGAACTAAGAAAACTTCGCTGCATACCTTGCTAGGACTTTCCTTTCTCTCTGTACTCCTATCACATTTGTTGCAGGATGAGCTATTCTCTAAATTCTTTCCATAGGCTGTTAAATTAGCAGTTAGCTAAGTGTAGCTTGTCACCTGGCCAGTGCTAATTACCCTGTAGTAGGACCCCTAGGTATTTATCAAATATATATAGAATTGTGGGTTGATATCAATTTTGCTTTCATTAAGTGCTTTTATTTTCTCTTTTAAAAACCATGAGGTCCACATATAATTTTGAGTGCAATGGGAGGTCTTCAATTCAAGATTAAAAGAGAAAATGCAGGTGTTTGTGTGAAATGTTTAAAAATGTATCTAAGTTCCTATCTGAGTCAGTGTAGCTCTACATACTGGAGTCCATAGGGCTATTCAAATGCCAAGGGCAGGATTTGGGTACATAAGCATAGTTTTTGGACTTATCTGAGGCACATTGAAACTCACCTGAGATTACTTTGAGTCTCTTTCATGGCTTCCATCTGTGTTTTCAGGAATACTCCATGAGCAAGTCTTATCATGACTGCAATCCCTTTTGCTAGATATCTTGGGACATCTCAAATAGCAGTAGGTATTCATGTTTAGACAATGAAATGCTACTCTGTGTGTCCAACACAGAGAGCACAGAGAGAGCTGAATTGCTTTTCACTTGTTACTGACTGTACTGATTAAGTCTTAAGCAGCAATGATCTGACACATCCGTGATAAGAAACATAGTTGAGCCCTACAACTGTATGTTGAAACTGGATACCTTGCTAATCAGTGGCAGGAATCAGGTAGTTCAGGATTAATTTAATCCAACCATTTCAAGACATCCATTTTTGGATGCTGGAGGATTTTTCCTAGGGCATACCCTGCAGATTCTTGCTGGTTCTGTAGGAAATCTTTGAGCATAACTCATAATGTCCTGATACTGGTTTCATATCTTGGCATTACAGGATTTTGGTGGAGGATGAAGTGGACTGGAGGCCTGAGGGAGATATTGTGATCAGCTCTTCCTCCTATGAAGCCCACCAAGCTGAACTAGTTACACTTAAAGAAGTCCATGGTCGTAGTATAACACTCCATGAACGCCTTCTCCACAGGCATATTGGTAGGAAATGTATCTTTCAAAGTTTCCTTCTGAAGCATGGACCTTCTGTTTCAGATCTCAACAAGATCAGTTCTGCTTTACTGATGTATCTTCCTGGCTGCTTTGATACTGCAGAATTGATGGTCAAAACTGTACTGAATAGCTGATTCTAGAAAGAATATCTGGAAAGAGTCAAAAAGGGAACTGATGGATGAATTAAGAGCTACATAGTTACTGGAATTCACCTAGACAAAAGTAGATATCTACATGAGCAGTGCCTCAAAGCAGATAAATCCATACTGCTCACTTAAAGCAGATGTATAAAATAGGTAATAAATTGCTCTTGAGAATTGCCTGTTTCTCTCCACTGTATGTGAAACCAGACTGGATAACTGAGTCAAGTCTGGAGATGCCAAAAGTCACCGGAGATGAATTCCAAGGTAGATACCTACACTGGCTCTCTCAGAATTCTCATTAAGCAATGCTTTTTTTGTAGAAGATACCTGCAATCAGATCTCCATAGGAAATTGCTTTTTAACACTGTCATTGGTCTAATTCTAATAGCAATTCATATCTGTACTGAAGAACATCTCCTGCATGTAGAGCTTAAAAAAATTGAAATGTGAATCTGTTCATTGATTTGTCATCTCTGTACCTCAGGGAAAAGGTTTAGCACCTTTTTCTGAAGGTAAAATATATGTGCATGGTGAATATTTGATGGGCAGGTGGCCTTTCTGTTTAAGTGTTGATGTGCGTAGATTGTGCTGGAGGAAAAACCCACCTGAATGTCATTGCAGATTCTACAGAGATGCCATGCACAATCCGCTAGGCTGGATGTCCCCTGAAGCACTGGTTTACAGGTATGATAGACGCTTAGCACATTTTGTCTCCTGAAATTCCCCAGGGCATCCCCATGACACAGAAGATGGTAGACGCATCCCTTTGTCTGCGGAGGTTGGACTCTTAACACGGAATGTACAGATCAAGTCTGATGTGCCTTGCGCTGGGAAGATGCTGGTGGGACATTTTACAGATTCCAGTGGGAGAGAGTTTGAAGGTAGTAGAGATTGACCTCCTCTCATTGACCAGGCCAATTCGGCCCAAGAAAGAACTGTCTAGCACAAGATATATCCATTTGCATGTGCTTTGCAATTCTAAGCAAACTGTGACTGTGAGATATGTATGAAATATGAACATTAATATTTCATAATAATCTTGGAATATATTCAGATGGAGTGGTTCTGTGGTTGGTTGTTTTTTACTGTAACTGTTTAAATGTTTTTGAACAAATACCCTTTTTTGGCAATACAATGGCAAAGGTTGCCTGCTGTTATATGCCTGAGCGCTGTTTGAATGGGTGTCAACCAGTGGGTCTTAGGTAGTTCTGGAAGCTTCTGTTTCATTGCAGTTATCTCATTACAGGTGTCCTTCAACTCTTAAATACTGAATTTTTGAACTTTGGGCCTCCTCAGCTTTCTGCTATTGAATTCAGGAACATAACTCAGCAGTCCTCAGTGGTGTCATCCAGTGTTCATGGTAGCTGTGGAGTTGGCATTAAAGCAGTCATGAGCGACGGGATCTGGTTGCATGATAACATAGTGTTCAACACAGTCGGACCAGGCATCGATTTGGAAGGGAAAAACCATTCTCTCATCAGGAACCTCGTTATTCTGAGCAGGCAGCCAGAGGGTTTATTAAACTGGGTTGCTGGCATCAAGGTAAACCTTGTCATTGGTGTCTCCCTCCATGGCAATGTTGTGGCAGGATCTGAGCGGATTGGATTCCATATTAGGGGCCAAGAGTGTTTGCTGGATGTCGATTATTCCAGTGAAAATGTGGCCCATTCAAATCTCCATGGTATTCATCTGTACAGGGGAGATGGATTTCAGACCTGCACTAGAATAACAGGTTTTCTATCTTACAAGAATTATGACTATGGTATGATGTTCCACCTTGGAAGCAGTGTCATTATAGACAATGTGGTGCTGGTGGACAACACTGTGGGTCTCATGCCAGTAATACACTGCCTTTATGCCAAGCAGTGCCACACGGGGAAAAGACTCCTTGAACTTAGAAACTCTGTCATTGTTGCAACAAGCTCAACTTTTGACTGCATCAGAGACAGGATCCAACCTCAAGCAGCTGACCTAACTTCCAGGGATCGACCACCATACTACCCTCAAAGAGGACGTGCTGGGATTTTATGGCCTAAATTTACCACTGTGGCCAGCCAGAGGCCGGATAGCCCATGGCACAAAATTGTCCACTGTCCAAAAGTGCTGGGACTCATGAAGCTGAAAGGTTGGTCTTCCACTTCTACTGACAAGAGTATTCTATCCCTGCCTTGACTAATTACAGTTTTCCAAGGCTGAAGCTTTGGCCTTCCACAGCTACAAATGGACATGGTAGGGAAATCCTTCTGAATGCATCTTCAGTTTGATACAGATAAAACGTATTACTTGGTATTTTTCAATTCCTGTATCAACTATAAGCAATTATGTGCTAATCTATGTATTTTACTTCAAACACACTTCTCCTTCTATATTTATCTTTCCACTTGATGCATCTCTATGATCTGCAGTCATCTCTAGCTAAATAGAGATGTCAATTTTGAGGAGTAGCACATCGTGTCTAGAACTTAGGTAGAACATCATGACTATAGCTGCGTAGAAACAGGCATGGCTTTTATTGTCATAAGAGTGCAAAAGGATATATCAGTTATCTATCATATGTCCTTGGCTCTAATTAAATGTCTAGCTTCCAGAATAATATTTGCATAATAAAACCTAGATGGCTTACCCACCTTTGCAAGCAAATGCATTTCGCTCTTTTTACTGAAGAACACGGGAGGCAGGGAATAGCAAATAGACTTCCCAGGGAAAATTTGTGGCACAAAATGGATTTTGTAGCTGTACAAGCTACACAGCACCAGAGCCAAGCATGCGTCACCAGACACCAGTCATTTTATATTAAGATTTGGTAAGTGGATAAACCATCCATAGCAGCTTGTCTTTAAACTGATTCCAGTACAAACAATTAATCAGTCTTACCTGTGTTTCTTTTTCACATAATACTTGGTTGCATTTCCCATGGGCATGCCTTGCTTTGTGTTTACTTCAGATATAACTGCAGCTATGGGATATTCTAAAGCCAACCGAAGATCTGTGATAACGCAAGTAGTAATTTTCACGACAGTTTCACGTAGAAAAGTTCATAGAGCAAAGCTTTTTTCTCTGTAGTTCTTGAGCTTCTCTGACTGTTTTTCCTTGCTTGGTCTTTTTTTTTGATCCCTGGCAGACGTCACATTTACTGGTTTTACAAAGAGCTGCCACAGTGAAGACAGCGATGTCTGCATCATGTCAGATGCGGACCATTTAGGCATCATGCCCCTTATCACAGCGGAGAGATCGAGGATGTTACATGTCAATGAGAAGCACAAGTTCTACTTTCATGCAGCAAGGTAATACGTTTCATTTCTAAGCATCTTCTTCTGTAGTTTCTGCAAAAAAAAAAAAAATTACTTACAATTCTAGGGCTACCCTCACCTCTGTATCAGCTGTCTTGTTTGTGTTATCTTGATGAGAATTTAAGTAATTAATTTAGACTGGAAGTTTAGGTGCAGAGCAGTCCCATCCTTTGTCTGTCTCTGCTCTTTTACTGTTCCTGTAAAAATGGGCAAACTCAGACATCAAACAAATAGACAGAAAAACTCAAATCCTCCCCCCCCCCCCAAAAAAAAAAAAAGAAAGGGAAAAAAACAACAAAACAACAGTTTGGGGCAATATTTGAAGATCTGAGGTTCAGATTCTATCAAGGTGCACCTCCAGTCCAATCTCCTTGGATTTCTTCTATTACTGACATTTGTATAGCAAAACAAGGTTCATAAATCCCATTTCTTAAAGCTCTGTCCTGAACATCTCTGAATTCTCAGCCTCAGGCTTCAGCAAATGTCAGGACCTTCAGCAAAAAACCCTGCGATAGGGAATGTCCTTTTGGCTGGGGAAGCAGAGCTTGATTTTTGCCTGCGAGATCACATCAGAAATGTTGATCAGTAGCAGGCAGGCTGTGAGATGTCAAATGATTGCCAGAACTGCTCCTGCCCAGGGAGAATATCATCTGTGTGTGGAGAAACACGAAGCGGGGAGGGAGAGAGCTTCATCTGTAACCTTAAGTCACTGATGGTTGCAGCAGTTCAAACATACCACGTCCAATGGAAACCACATGCCAAATTATTTATTACAACCGGTGAACACAATATAGAGGCTATGTCAGGAAAGCCTTGAAGTAGCAAAAATAATCCAGCACGGACTCCGCTTGCCAGTCAAAAATAATTGGAGGTGTCCCACACTGCTATGTTTAGAGCCCCTCCAGCCTTCTGCCAGAATTTTTATTCTTTTCTATATTTTTGTTTTGTGCTTTGGGCATTAGTTTGCGTGTAGATTTCTGAGACCTGTCCAGCTTGTCAGCTCCCATTATGTTTCGCTCTTGTATCCATCCCACAATATGATGCTATTAGTGAGCTGCTGAACACGCAGTCCACTGCAAGAGCTGGTGATTTTCTAACATGATGAATGCATGTGGATTACAGAATGTTTTCTTAGTAGCATGGTAAACCTCTGATGGAGATTACATCTCTCAGTGCTCCTCATGCATTATCTGCATGCATTTATTTGATCTACCTTTGCAACTGCTGAGCTTGATCCAGGCTGTGGCTGCATTGTTCGGCTTCAGGATCCTGAAGGGATATCTTGATGGATATCTCCTGTCAAGGGGAAGGTGAGCATTGCCTTAGAGCAAGAGAGGAAATAGAAACATCAGGGAATATGGCAAAAGCATGGAGTACTTTGCTTGTCCCTCCGGTAGACCCAGCCAGCTGAAATGCTGGATCTTCTGAGAGATGCTGAAGAATTGAACTAGCTGTCAGGATCAGAGGAGCTGTCTTTGTTCTCCACCTCTTTCAAGTTGTGTGGATTGGAGGGGCTGGCCCAATCGTTTTTTCTTCCCGTGGATCATTATGTGTACCTGTTGGCTGCACTCATAATGTCAATAAGTGTGTGTTTTCCCAACTCAAGAAATTCTCTTTGTTCTCCAAGACTTAAAAAATATCCATATGACAATCGGAAGGTATTTCTGTGGGCTTTGCTGGAGTACAACTACTTGTGTCTCATTACAGTTTTTGTAACAGGGGTAATATGGCCAATTGTCTAGCTCCTTTAAGCTGTGTTAAACATGTAGTCAAAACACAGTTAAAAGCACTTCAGATCCTCAACATGTGGCTCAGTTCACTAAACTGTAGGGAGCCAAAAATTAGGCGTATAATCTAAATAAGACGCTCAACTGACTGTGTAGTCATTAGTCGCTCTTGTCTAGAAAATGATTGATTCTAACTGTCCTAGATACATATCTCAGGTGAGGTGAGTTCCTCTCCAGAAAACCTGTTCTTCCTCTGTGGAAGCTGAGCTTTAGTGATGTATGCAGAAATTTTCATTTTCTTTCTTTTCCAGGGAATACAGGTTCACCTAGTAAATACCAAGACATTATATATATAGGTGCAGGCGTGTTTGTTGCCAGTATAAATAAATTGCAGACATCAGTCCTTGCTCTCTGCCTCATAGTAACCCACCTCTTCTGCCTGCCAGTGTACAGACCTCTGAAGACACCGCGTTCCCTGAAAAGAGTTGCGAAGGCTCAAGAAAGGCCCTCTTCAAGGATTTGGATGGAGATGTCCTGGACCTAGAGCCACCTGTTTCTGTATTCCCAAAGTCAGAATTTGAATGGACACGGTTCTTCTTGCAATCTGGTAAGTGCCTGTGCTGCCTGGAGTAGTTGCAAAGTCATGCGTGCACTTGACCTGTGAAACACGCGTGTGTCCCAGGCTTCACTGAGACCTACAGCTGAGGTCTGTGTGCTTGTGGTCCCACACTGTGTGATGCGTTTTCGGGATGGAAGTAGTGAATGACCTTAGTTGAGGCTGGGAGATCTCATTGCACAGATCTGTGCCCATCTATGCTTCTCTGCCTTCTCACAGAATCAGGCCACCTGGTCATGTTTGTCTCCTGTAGAGTTTAATTTAGATTCATTTTAAGGCGAAAGAACTTACCTGCCCTTTGCAAAGTCCTCTGAACGTGTTGAGTATGACATGGCATATAACTGCCATGGGAGTGCAAAATAACAATAATTGGCGCAGCAAGGATTTCCATCCATGCCCCACTGAGGAGATAATCAAGCTGATAACCCAGTCCAGAAGTTTAAAGACTCTCTCTTGTTTAAAAGGGCCCATTCTGCTCTGTAACCACTCTCGGAAAGTTCACACAGCAAGGCTCCGTTCTCATCCTGATTAAAACTCTGCTTTGTGATTCCAAATAAACTCTTTAATTACAATTAGTATTTCCTGCGCCTGCTGCTGGCGGCGGCCATTTTGCTGAGCAGGGGCATCATTTGTGACTCCGGCGGTATGGGAGACTGATGGAAGGGACTGTAATTAATCCCTTCTCCCATCCTACTCTAAAACTGATTAAACATGAGAAGAACTTTAATCTTTAAACAAAATGTCTAATGTGTACCCAGGAAAGGCTTTTCCTCTAAGGAACCCACGCTAACTGGCTGCTTAGGGGGCTGATTAATATGTTGTCTTGATACAAACACACCAATTTTTCTTTACCTTTTCTCCCCTGATTATGATTCACGTGGAAGTGTTAATATCCTAGCAGCATTACCACTTAGCATCTGCATATTAAAGCACACATACTTTTGCATATGGTACCTATGCTTTATTTAGCTTTGTGCAATTTTTAGCGCACCCTGCCACACAGTCATACAAATGCCAGGAATCCTCAGCATCTGAACTGCACTGACAGTGCAACCTGCACTCCACAGGGTTTATCTTCTTCTGTAATGGAGGCGACAGCATATGGTAAATGCTCCCTGCCTCCAAGGCTATAACAAAATTGCTATGTTTTCTTCTTGCTGCCCAAATACGAATGGGGATATTTTTCCCTCTTTTCTTTTGTGTTTAATTCCTTTGTATTTCTCATTCTGACCTGAGGTTCCTTTTATCTTGAGGCTGACACTTGGAAATGCACAGCTTGATGCTGAGGTGAATTCATGGTCTCTTCTCTTCTCTTCTCTTCTCTTCTCTTCTCTTCTCTTCTCTTCTCTTCTCTTCTCTTCTCTTCTCTTCTCTT